>NC_090266.1:259534793-259839198 GCF_040414725.1 Anabrus simplex
ATGGTTAATTTTGGACATCAAGATGATACTATGTTTATTAAATTACCAGTGGCGGAGGCTGATGTTATATTTTCTATAAATAGGTAGTTTTCGAATGCATATGAAGAAGGATTGATTGACGATTTTGTATGCAATGTTAAAATAATAATCATAACGTCTGGTGTGTTTTCTGATATTCCCGCGTAGATTTATCGCGAGGCACGAATGTAGATTGTTATATGTCCTATACCTTACTTGGTGTGAATGAGAGATGCCTTTATCCTATGCAATCACACATAATTTTAGCCTATTCCAACAGATGTATATTTTGGATAGATAACAACGTCTTTAGTTAGAATTAAACAACATTTCGTTGATTCATTTCGCAAGGCATTTCAGGTGATGATGTTATATGTTAATTGTGGGAGTGCAATAGAGAAAATAGGGTTAATCTTACTTACTTAATTATTTGGCCAATTAGTCATTTCAATGGCAGGATATGCGAAGGGGGATGTTATTCTGTATGCTGAAGCGAGTGGAGATACGATATATCTATTGTATTTCTTTTTCAGGTGCGTGATTCTGCTGAGATAATTTCTCCAGTTCCAGATATTGTCTGTAGGGATATAGTCTTTCTAGTACATATGCTATCTGCTTTCTTTCTTTCTTTAAGTGTTTTATTTTCGTTGATGATCGTAAATGCTGAAACAACGTTGTACATATTTGTTTTGTCTACATATGTTATTGTTTATTATCATCGTACGAAACTCTTTATTTTACCTTATTTGTATTTCATTGTGGTATTTTCACCATTCAAATTAAAGGAGTTTATTACTATTTGGATATTTGTGTTACTCATTTTTATTATTTTAGGAATTTTGTGAAAGTAAAGTAAAGGATACTATAACTTACCGAAATAAGGTTGAAGACCCTGTGAAAACAAAAATCTGGACATGAAGAATTCCACGATAATGTCAAATGTATAATTTA
The DNA here is from genome assembly GCF_040414725.1 of Anabrus simplex. NCBI lineage: Eukaryota > Metazoa > Arthropoda > Insecta > Orthoptera > Tettigoniidae > Anabrus > Anabrus simplex. The sequence goes on from NC_090266.1 coordinate 259,535,763, forward strand.
CATTATTCTGTACTTATTTTATCATACATTGGACTGATATTTAGATGTAATAATTTTCTGAATTTGCAATATGCTCAGTTGAGAAATGTTATGGATTTCTCATGTGTTTTATTGTTGTTCGAGCCGAGACGATATTGTTGGTGTAGGATGGACATTGTTGATTTTTGCCAAGCTCATGTGATCAATCGGGATTTACAAAATCCCTTGCTATTGTTATTACCTTAGAATCATTTTTCCACTCACACACCTTCCTTACTTCATTTAAAAGCAATTAATTTTAAATAAATATTGGAAAATCCTTTCGAAGCAAATATTTGCGAATGTTATCTGTTGTATAACATAGGTTTACCTACATCATGATTAAGGCGAGGATTTCGCTATAAATGCCTATTTTTCCTCAACCCGAAATTGTAGGCTAATAAGTTTAAAATCCGTTTCAGTAGATTTGTGAAGGAAATACATGGGTCTTATAGTACCAATAAATGCCTATCGTGCGTTAATGCCCATTTTGAAGGTATTTGCATATAAGTGCCTAAAATGACAAATATTAAGTTTTAAATCCTATTTTTCCACCCATCTCTACTTTGTTAGTTTTCTTTACCAGATAGCCGCTGAAAGTAGGCAATATGGCGGCATGTGCAGAAGTGACGCTGAGTGTTATGCGCAGTATTATTATATTTTTGGTGGTAAAGAGTGCAGTGCAATACTCCAAAAGTGCTACAATCGCTTCAGATAACCCTCCTGGATACCTGGAAAACATAATTCTATTGGAAAAAACTATTGATGAGTGAAGAATGTACTATTAACAGTTTGACGTGGTGCAGTGCTGAAAGTCTGGGGATGGCAGCCATAGGTCGGGCACGGCGAAGGGACGGGAGCGGTGTTGTCAGACTGCCTGTAGATAATCAGCCACTGCTGTCCTTGGCACTTGCCCTAAGTGGGGACATCGAACTAAACCCGGGTCCACAACAGTGCACAATTTGGGGAAATAATGGTAGGAGGAACCAATTATTTGTCCACTGTAATAATTGCTCGCTAAAAGGCCATAGAACCTGCGCAAAAGTCTCAGTGTCTGAATTCAGTAAAATAAAGAATGGTTTCCGTACATGGTTATGCTGGAAGTGTGAAATGCCGCCGTTATCAGACTCGTTCTTTACAGTTACCAGTAATACGCCCAGTGACTTAGTAAATAATTCTAAATGTACATATGTAAATAAAAATATATCACTTTTTGGCTTCAATGCGCGCAGCATTATGCGACCTGGACGGTTACAAAATATCCACGCATCGCTTGAAAGCCTTGACCCGACCATCGTATGTGTCAATGAGATGTGGTTGTCCAGCAAAATTAATGACTCAGAAGTGTTCCCTGACTCGCTGATATTGTTCCGTAAGGACCGATCCCACCGCTCTGCAGGGGGAGTTCTAATTGCAGCCAAGCTAGAATGTCATCCAACTCGAGTCCATCACCTGGAGACAACAGCCGAACCACTGTGGGTGGAACTGACGTGCAACAAACACAAATTCCTTATTGGATCAATTTATCGCGCCCCTAAGTCGTCGTCGGAAATGAACGATGAACTAATCCTCTCTTTCGAGCGTGTGCAACATATACAAAAAATTGCGATGCCATTTATATTGTCGGTGATTTCAATCTAGAAATTACGTGATCCAGAAATGCTGCACCTGTTCCAAATAAAACCCTCGCCAATAAATTCCTCTCCGCTTTCTATGATTTATTCCTTCATCAATTAATGTTCGAAGCCACGCGTATTACGCAAACAACACGCTCAACCCTTGCTCTTTTCGTAAGTAACATACCACAGTCCGTTCAATCTCTTAATATTATTCCTGGATTCTGTGACCATCAGGCAATTCTCGCAACACTGACCCATATAAAACTATCTCTCAAACTCCATACCAAACCAGCTTATATTTTTTCCGAACAAACTGGAACGATCTATCCACTTTACTATCCAACCGCCTCCCCGTTCTCAGCTCAAATTTCACCGGCAGTACTGACATAAACAAGATATGGAAGGACTGGAAGAAAATTTTCTTTCAATGCGTAGAAGAAACGACACCAATAGTAAATATAACCAGCAGACAGAAATCCCCACGGATTACCAAGAGATAGTGCGAGAAATTCGAAGAAGGGACCGCCTCTACCAGAAATGGAAAAGAAATTGAACCGATTGTGAGTGGGAGAAATACAGGCTGGCTAGGAACAAGGCTAAACAACCTATCAGAGATTCCTATGATTCTTACATCCACAGTCTCAACACCAACTCCAAGGAACTCTGGGCTTTTCTCAGACGTAAAGGTTGCAACAGAGCTCCATCTGTATTTAAACATAACGGTACGGCAGTCTCCACACCACAAGAAATTGCAGACACCTTCAACAGGAAATTTAAAAGTAACTTCTCCGTCCCTACTGAGTAAGAGAACATGCTATATTCAAGGACAACATCTACCCCTTTCTTCCCTCTAACCAACCTGTATTTCTCAACAAATGAAGTGAAGGAGAGCCTTCTGGAAACAAGACCTCATGCCGCGATCGGGCCAGACCGAGTGCCAGCAAGAATTCTCAAGAATTGTTCAGTCGCCTTGGCGCCCTCTCTTTGCGCTCTCTTCAACTATTCCATTAATACCGGGTCTGTACCTGTGGAGTGGAAATAACCCAACGTAGTGCCGGTTTTCAAAGATGGAGATAAGGAAAACGTAGATGATTACCGCCCAGTTTCTATAACATCAGGGGTCTGTAAATGTATGGAACGTCTAGTTGCTAAATGCATGTTGGATTTTCTCAAGGAGAGAAACCTGTTGAACTCAAACCTGCACGGCTTCATTCCGGGAAAATCCTGCACAACACTTTTAACAAAAGTCATTGATGACTGGCAGTTCTCTTTGGAGCAGACTGATGTCTCACATATAGACTGTGTGACTCTGGACTGGAGCAAAGCTTTTGACCAGGTGTCACATCAAAGACTTCTGTTAAAACTTAGCAACTACGGCATTCAGGGTAAACTGCTGTCATGTTTGAGGTCATTTTTGGTGGGTCGAACGCAATGTGTTGTGTACGGAGGAGCCAAATCAGGACAAACCACAATTACTTCTGGAGTAATTCAGGGCAGGACCTCTCCTGTATACGATTTATGCTCTCGACTTACCGGATTGTGTAAACTCGACCGATGACAGAGTCATTTACAGAGCCATGAAAAACAGTGATGATATTGTACAATTCCAATCGGATCTGGATAGTATAGCTCTGTGGTGTGAGGTAAATTAAATGTATATAAATATTAAGAAGTGTAAATGTATAAGACTAAGCAGAGCTAAACAACCACTCCAGAACCAACCTACTCTATGTGGAATCCAATGCCGACTTCTAACTACATCAGACTGCTCGGTATTCACATTACGTATAATCTGAAATGGAATGAACCCGTGGAGGAAGTGAGGTCTAAAGCATACAGAGCTCCAGGTTTCGTTCGTAGATGTCTCTCGGGAGGAAGAAGTAAAGCCCTACGAACGGCTTATATTTCTCTAGTGCGGCCCATACTACCATATGGCCTTCCTTCCTGGCATCCAATGACAACTGAAAATATGAGGAAACTAGAGGGTATCCAGCGACGAGCAGAACGTTTAATTAACAAACACATCCCCTTGAACACAACCAGGTCATTGCCACCAGTGAACTCTCCCCTTTCAACCGCCTGCAGCTCAGTTACTGCTCTGTTGAAAGAGGCCAACGAGTTACTCTGGTCCCTCCCTTCGCTAGAACAACCTCATATTTAAATAGGTTTTACGCAAGGGCTGCTCGTACCTGGAACCTTCTACCATCTGAGGTAAAGCTGCCTCCTCTTCCTCACTTCCTCCGCGAAGTAAAGAAAATGTATATGTAAATAGAAACCCATATGCGATTTATATAACTTGTATGAAGTAGAATTGCAAGAAGGATGGGTGCAAGTACAGGTGTATGTGGGCGAATGTGTATGCGTGCGCGTGTGGGAGTGGTTGTGAATGAGTGTGTATACAGGAGTATGAGTATAAATGGCTCGGTCTTCTTACTCTAATATTTTCAGGATAAATCAAGATAATTATTATTCTAAGGGTACAGTGTTTTGAGTGTAAATATGTAAATTTAAAATTGTCTACATAATTTTATATGTAAATATTCAGAAGAGTTTATGTACACATGTGGAGATGGAGGCATTTCCGTGTATGTGGGGCTTGCCCTTTCTCCATCTATCACCCCTAAATTGTACATGTACAGTTTAAGGAAAATAAATAATAATAATAATAATAATAATAATAATAATAATAATAATAATAATAATAATAATAATAATCTATATAAATAAAATTGTAGGGGGTCCGCTGTTTGTCTGTTTGTCTGTCTGTTTGTCTGTTCCACCATCACGTCGAAACGGCTAGATAGATCTCAACCAAACTTCATATTTAGAGTATACCCATCCCGGGGAAGGTTTCGATATGCATATAATTTTAAAATATTTGAATACACGGGGGGTTTATAGGAAAACCAGAATGGTTTTTCCACCATCACGTCGAAACGGCTGGAGAGATCTCAACCAAACTTAATATTTAGAGTATACTTATCCCGGGGAAGGTTTCGACATGCATATCATTTTAAAATATTTGAATACACGGGGGGTTTATAGGAAAACCAGAATGGTTTTTCCACCATCACTTCGAAACGGCTGGATAGATCTCAACCAACCTTCATATTTAGAGTATACTCATACTGGGGAAGGTTTCAATATGCATATTATTTTAAAATCTTTGAATAGACGGGGGTTTATAGGAAAACCAGTATGGTTTTCCTCCATTTTCTCTTATACTATTGATTTTCTCTAAACTTCGTTTACCGTACGTGAAACGTCTCTTCATTATAAACAACTTTCGTTATGTTCATAATTTACCTTACTCTTCACATGACGGAGAAATTTACAGATTTCCGCTGGTATCATGCTCTGCATTGAGTGACCGACAGACCGACAACGAACCTACAGGTTACCATGGCAACGTCTCTGACTGCATGCCAGCAGGGAAGTAACGTATTGACATTTTCCTCATTATGCTTTTACATTCGTGGTTGTTCCTTGAGTAGAAGGCAAGAGAGGCGTCAATCGGCCTATCCGAGGGATATTGGCGGAATATCGTTGGATGTTATAACCGCCCTCGGATAGATTAAGTAATAACACCATTAGTCATCTTCTTATTATTTGTTTGCCTAGGAATCAGTGGACCTAAATTTCTCCTCTGTTACCGCTTTATTATATCCATAACTCACACTAGCATAATCTATTGAGGGGCATTTGATTTTCCAATACATTTACTTGGCATTTACATATTTGTCGTTATCCGGCTGTCCTCAGTTATAATCCATTTTCTATTACTTTCAACTTTCTTAACTGTATTATTTTCTTCCTTAATTACGCCGTATGTACGCGAGTGCTACAAACTACTGGATGTATTTCCACCAAGACTCATATTTAGAACTAGCGAATGTACCCGTGCTTCGCTACGGTATTCTACATTGTATTCGAATATCGAAGTAAATAGTGTACATGCAGTAAATAAGATTGTTTTAAAATTTCATGTCTCTTAGCGTTATCCGAGAAAGAGCATGGGGAGGTCCCCGTACGTTGTTTCCAATGTAAAGTGTTTGTTACGAATTTGTGATATAACGGCAGGCTCACTTGCCTACTGCCATTCACAATCGAGTTGGGAAGTTTACATTATCATTGCAGGCCTCATTGCCTACTACGCGGATAGAATCGATTTGGGGAGTTTTCGTTAAAATGGCAGCCCCCTTTCCTACTTCCAGACAGATTACAGTTGAGAAGTTTCTATTATAATGGTAGGCAATTACCCTACTATCACTCGAAATTGAGTTGTGCAGTTATCATTATAATACCAGACCCATTTTCCTACTGCCAGCCAGCTTACTGCCAGTCACACCAAGTTGGTGAGTTTCCATCAAAATAGCAGGCCACTATGCCTAATGCCAGTCACATTTTAGATGAGGACATTTCTTTATAATGGCGGGCACCCTTGCCTACTGCCAAACACAATCGGGTAGGGGAGTTTTAAACAAAACTGCATGCTCACTTGCCTTCTGCAAGTCAAATCGAGAATGGAACTATTCAATACAATTGTAGGCCTTCCTTACTAATGACAGTTACACAGGAGTTGGAGAAGAAACCCTTTCCTACTGCCAGTCAAAGTCGGTGTGGGGAGTACTGATTACAATAGCAGACCCACCCTTTCTCGATCGCTAAAAATCGACATCAGTGAATATATATAGATCGACATACGAAAGTATATGCGTATTTACAATATTGAAGACCTTCATTTACAGATTAACTGCTACTAAACGTACGTCATATCGACAAACGATTATACCATAAGACACGCCGGATTTAGTGGCCTAAATGGCTGGTCCTATGATATGTCATCTATTCTTGGGTCAGATTGAGTTAGAAACGTGGAACAGGGTAAAGTTTTTGCAAGATTATGTCACATTATATTACTTTTCGGATAATTATGTGACAGCTACGTACATAGCATTTGGCTCATATATGGCTACTGGGTGGGCCAATTTTCGTGAAGAGTTTGATGATTCTGTATTTCATATAAGTAATTGAAAGTATGAATTATGCATGTGAAAATTCCAAATTGACTTAACATCGATTAACAGAGAAAAATCAAACGTAAAAGGGATACAGATACGGCAAAAAGTCATAAGACCAAGGTTGCCGATCATTCCAAATTGAACGGAGATTGTGCAATCCGTTATGTGATAGGAATTTCCGAAGGTGTGCACCATCTTTAAAATTGCCTGCATATTTCGATATTCTTCGGGGATAAAAAGTGAAAAATGTAATGATCTTGGTAGTTTACAATTCATTACAGGCTAAAACGTATAATTTTGTCAAATTTCTATTATCTTCTTTTTCTTCTGGCAGATTATGCCGCAATCTGGATTTTGGGCGAGGCGGGTAAAAATTAGGACTTTCAGGAAACTAAACCAAAAAATTATGCAGATGGTCATTATTACCCCTTAAACGGAAAGCTGTACGAAAATTTCGCCAAAATAGTCAGTGTAGAGGTACACAGTCGTTACGATTTGATTTACATAGATAAGGAATCTGCTCCATGTAAAACACCTTTTGGGCTATGTCCGCTGGACTTAACCTGCAAAACTGACCATTCATGATATCTCCCTTATTAATCCTCCTGACGAAAAAATGCACATGAAAAAGGGGTTTAGAGGTGGAATTCCATCACGTTTGTTCGATTTCCAGTCAGGTTGGTCTTGTTCTGTATATATTGGGGAAGAGTAAAATCACCATTTCGGTTCCCTATAATACGCCAGTCCATTCCGGAACATGACATGTTATTTACGTTTAAAACCTACCTTTGGACAGGTGGATGTTAAATATAAATTTTGGTTTGAATGTCTTCAGTAGTTTTCAAGTTGTAAGGAATATGCTTTACACGCACCCGCTCGTCAGTTAAGTCCGATGGGACTTGTACAGAAAAACGGTCCGTTAATGATATCTCCGTTATTAATCCTCGTATCGAAATGATGCACATGAGAAAAAAGGTTTAGAAATTAATTTCTACTAAGGTAGGCAGATTTCCATTAAGTTTGGTTGTGTAAATTTTGTGGAAGTGCAAAATCACTGTTTTGGTTTCCTATAAACCCCCAGTCAGTTCAGGGATTTAGAAAAAATATTTGCCCAAAAAGCTATCAAGGACAGGTGTATTCTAAATACGAATCTTGGTGGAAATACATCCAATAGTTTCAAGCACTCGCGTATATACGGCGTAATTAAGGAAGAAAATAATACAGTTAAGTTGAAACTAATAGAAAATGGATTATAACTGAGGACAGCCGGATAACGACAAATATGTAAATGCCAAGTGAATGTATTGGAAAATCAAATGCCCCTCAATAAATTATGCTAGTGTGAGTTATGGATATAATAAAGCGGTAACAGAGGAGAAATTTAGGTCCAGTGATTCTTAGGTAAACAAATAATAAGAAGATGACTAATGGCGGTTATAACATCCAACGATATTCCGCCAATACCCCGCAGATAGGCCGATTGACGCCTCTCTTGCCTTCTACCCAAGGAACAACCACGAATTTAAAAGCATGATGAGGAAAATGGCAGTACGTTACTTCCCTGCTGGCATGCAGCCAGAGACGTTGCCATGGTAACCTGTAGGTTCGTTGTCGGTCTGTCGGTCACTCAATGCAGAGCATGATACCAGCGAAAATTTGTAAATTTCTCCGTCATGTGAAGAGTAAGGTAAATTATGAACATAACGAAAGTTGTTTATAATGAAGAGACGTTTCACGTACTGTAAACGAAGTTTACAGAAAATCAATAGTATAAGATCAAATGGAGGAAAACCATTCTGGTTTTCCTAAAAAACCCGTCTATTCAAAGATTTTAAAATGATATGCATATCAAAACCTTCCCCGGGATGAGTATACTCTAAATATGAAGTTTGGTTGAGATCTATCCAGCCGTTTCGAAGTGATGGTGGAAAAACCATTCTGGTTTTCGTATAAATCGCCGGTCTATTCAAAGATTTTAAAATAATATGCATATTGAGACCTTCCCCGGGATGAGTATACTCTAAATATGAAGTTTGGTTGAGATCTATGCAGCTGTTTCGACGTGAGGGTGGAAAAACCATTCAGGTTTTCCTATAAATCCCCGTTTATTCAAAGATTTTAAAATGATATGCATATCGAAACCTTCCCCGGGATGAGTATACTCTAAATATGAAATTTAGTTGAGATCTATCCAGCCGTTTCGACGTGATGGTGGAAAAACAATTCTGGTTTTCCTATAAACCACCCGAGTATTCAAAGATTTTAAAATGATTTGCATATCGAAACCTTCCCCGGGATGAGTATACTCTAAATATGAAGTTTGGTTGAGATCTATCCAGCCGTTTCGACGTGATGGTGGAACAGACAAACAGACAGACAAACAGACAAACAGACACGAAACGTAAAAACCACCGATTCGGTCTTGAGTTGACCTGAAATGAATAAATATCTGAAAAATTGGCAAAACAAAAGAAATTACAGACAGTGGACAGCCTACAATTTTATTTATATAGATATACACCCGTCCTTGATAGGTTTTAGGGCAAATATTGTTTCTAAATCCCTGAACTGACTGGAGGTTTATACGAAACCGAAACAGTGATTTTGCACTTCCACAAAATATACACAACCAAAGTTAATTTAAATCTACCTGCCTTGGTAGAAATTAATTTCTAAACCTTTTTTCTCATGTGCAGCATTTCGATACGAGGATTAATAACGGAGATATCATTAACGGACCGTTTTCCTGTACAAGTCCCATCGGACTTAACTCACGAGCGGATGCGTGTAAAGCGTATTCCTTACAACTTGAAAACTACTGAAGACATTCAAACCAAAATTTATATTTAGCATCCACCTGTCCAAAGGTAGGTTTTAAACGTAAATAAGATTTCATGTTCCGGGATGGACTGGCGGTCTATAGGGAACCGAAATGGTGATTTTACTCTTCCACAATATATACAGAACAAGACCAACCTGACTGGAAATCGACCAAACGTGATGGAATTCCACCTCTAAACCTTTTTTCATGTGCATTTTTTCGTCAGGGGGATTAATAAGGGAGATATCATGAATGGTCAGTTTTGCAGGTTAAGTCCAGCGGACATAGCCCAAAAGGTGTTTTACATGGAGCAGATTCCTTATCTACATAAATCAAATCGTAACGACTGTGTACCTCTACACTGACTATTTTGGCGAAATTTTCGTACAGCTTTCCGTTTAAGGGGTAATAATGACCATCTCCATAATTTTTGGTTTAGATTCCTGAAAGTCCTAATTTTTACCCGCCTCGCCCAAAATCCAGACTGCGGCATAATTTGCCAGAAGAAAAAGAAGATAATTGAAATTTGACAAAATTATACGTTTTAGCCTGTAACGAACGGAATACATCCTTGATCATTAAATTTTTCACTTTTTATCCCCGAAGAATATCGAAATATGCAGGCATTTTTTATGATGGTGCAGACCTTCGGAAATTCCTATCACATAACAGATTGCACAATCTCCGTTCAATTTGGAATGATCTACAACCTTGGTCTTATGACTTTTTGCCGTATCTGTATCCCTTTTACGTTTGATTTTTCTCTATTAATCGATGTTAAGTCAATTTGGAATTTTCACAGCATAATTCATACTTTCGATTACTCATATGAAATACAGAATCATCAAACTCTTCACGAAAATTGGCCCACCCAGTAGCCATATGTGAGCCAAATGCTATGTATGTAGCTGTCACATAATTCTCCGAAAAGTAATGTAATGTGAGATAATCTTACAAAAACGTTACCCTGTTCCACGTTTCTAACTCAATCTGACCCAAGAATAGATGACATATCATAGGACCAGCCATTTAGGCCACTAAATCCGGCGTGTCTTATGGTATAATCCTTTGTCGATATGACGTACGTTTAGTAGCAGTTAATCTGTAAATGAAGGTCTTCAATATTGTAAATACGCATATACTTTCGTATGTCGATCTATATATATTTTCACTGATGTCGATTTTTAGCGATCTGCTATTGTAATCAGTACTCCCCACACGCACCTTGACTGGCAGTATGAAAGGGTTCCTTCTCCAACTCCTGTGTAACTGTCATTAGTAAGGAAGGCCTACAATAGTAATGAATAGTTCCCTTCTCGATTTGACTTGCAGAAGGCAAGTGAGCATGCAGTTTTGTTTATAACTCCCCTACCCGATTGTGTTTGGCAGTAGGCAAGGGTGCCCGCCATTATAAAGAAATGTCCTCATCTAAAATGTGACTGGCATTAGGCATAGTGGCCCGCTATTTTGATGGAAACTCACCAACTTGGTGTGACTGGCAGTAAGGTAGCTGGAAGTAGAAAAATGGACCTGGCATTATAATGATAACTGCACAACTCAACTTCGAGTGATGGTAGGGTAATTGCCTGCCATTATAATAAAAACTCCTCAACTGTAATCTGTCTGGAAGTAGGAAAGGGGACTGCCATTTTAACGATACTCCCCAAATCGATTCTGTCCGCGTAGTAGGCAATGGGGCCTGCAATTATAATGTAAACTTCCCAACTCGATTGTGAATGGCAGTAGACAAGTGAGCCTGCCGTTATATCACAAATACATAACAAACTTTTTACATTGGAAACAACGTACGGGGACCTCCCCATGCTCTTTCTCGGATAACGCTAAGAGACATGAAATTTTAAAACAATCTTATTTACTGCATGTACACTATTTACGTCGATATTCGAATACAATGTAGAATACCGTAGCGAAGCACGGGTACATTCGCTAGTAATAATAATAATTCTTTGCAGGTAGCTACCAGGCACTTAAATGTGACTAAAGGACAACAGTGTTCTTTCTGACCTCTGATTCTGCTTGGAGTGAGCTGGCCTTGAATCTGCAGCCTGGACTGTCCAACCCCAACACTTTCAGTGGTCTCACGTACATTTCTTCCAAGGTTGAACAACCTTCAAAAATAAAGCATCTGGAAGAGAGAGAATTACCTCTTGTGAAGGCTGTAGGGATTGTTTGTGAGGTGGAGGTGACCACTGTTAACCTCAATGGAGCGATGGGAGATGAGATCAGCGCCAAATTTCATAGTGGCATGTGGAGGAATCCCGGACGGAAGGTTGCTTTGGCCATTGATGCTATTCTCGGAGGGATGGACGTAGCACCACCATGAAGTTTCACCCCAGCAGAGCTAACTGCTCTTACATACTGTCCCTTGGCCTCATGTGAAGTGGAAAAGTGATTTTCTCAATTTAAATATATATTAGCCTAAAACAAGCGAAGTTGTACTGTTCAAAATTTGGAACAATATGTCGTTGTTCATTGTAATATGTGCTACTAAGATTAATTTGAAGTGTCATGTTGACTGATTATTATTGTCTGGAAGAGATAACAGTGCCATCAATTGTATCATTATTATTATTATTATTATTATTATTATTATTATTATTATTATTATTATTACTATTACTATTATCATCATCATCATCGTCATCGTTATTATTACTTTTAAGTTTTGCTGATTTTGGTGACCACTTGCCCCTTGGCGTAAAACGTTTAGCTGAGAACGAAGTGGCATGATTCACATGTACTGAGCAATTTAAAATGCTAAGGAGATGGTATATTCGGGCTGGTTTTCAGCGCCTATTTTTCCAATTTTAGTGCCTATTTTGCGATTTTTAAGTGCATATTTGCCTGCCTATTTTGGATATTTTAGTGTCTATAAATCCTCGCCCTACTTATGATATAGTAGGCCTATTATATAAAGGTCTATTATATAAACATTTCATGTTACATCTTCTAAATGTTATATACTTCGAATATATTATACCTGACGGCCCATACGACTACTTTCACGACCTTCGAGAAGTTTTATCGCATCCTCCCCTGAGCTACGTAAGTGTGGGGTAGTACATGCTAAGGAGGTTTTAATTCTTGAACAGAAATGGTCCAAGAAGGAAAAACCTTTAACGATGTGCCTAATACGAAATTAGATTGAAGATCTGACCGCAAACATTTCATTTGTGGAAAGAGGTGCATCCACGAAGAATAAGGGAGCAAGCAGGATTGTAGTGATCATAGCCGCAGGACCTCCAGTTTTATGTGGAACACGAACCACAGAGACGTGAGTTTCATTTCAATACTCCCACATGCAGGAGCCGGAATTCGAACAGCAGGCGCCTTGTTGAGGATCTAGTGAAAAAGGTAAGAGTCGTTATTATTTATCATCGTGTAGCAAAGCACCTCTGGATACACTTATGTGATAAAGTGTACGATGTTCCACAAAAGCTGTATACATATTCACCTGGAACAAATCGTGGGTTTACAAGCAAAAGCATATTAAGTCGGTTTTAGAGTTCTTTACATTTCTGCACTGCCCTAGAGTGCTGTTGCAGATACTCTAACAAATCCATCGAATACTTTTGAAGATAAATATTTTTAGAGTAGATACTGGCAATGAGAGATTGAAAACTTTCAAACCTGTTTTCCTCAGAAAATCCAGGAAATTATATTTTCTTCTTTACCTTCTGAGACAAAATAGCAAGAAAGAGCGACTAATAACGGCACATTGTCGCAAACTCCACTTCCCCGATTGCCTTCTTGAAATACCCGTGGTACATACAGTCCACTGATTGTCTTGGCTTACCGAGATCACTCTTGCTCAGCCAGTGACCTGAAGATGTTGGAGTGAAACATGGTCAGCATGACATCCTCAGCCTTGCTTCATGGTTTTTGTGTGTTATTTTAGCTCTTTTTACCTCCGGGGATGTCTGTCTCACAGTCTCCCGATAATACTGTATAGAAAAAGCGAGGTAGAGTGAGGTAAATAAACGCTCAAAGGGATAGCCGGAGAGTAAAACTGTAGTAAGTAAGCACTCGCCCTATCCCAAGTAATTATCCAGCTGATGTTTTCTCGAGAAATATCCAGGACGCATTCTTACGTGTAACTGCCCTTCTTTAAGTGAGCTTTGGCAACTGACAGAATAAACGTATATGTTGGAACATACGAGTAAAGATTTCCCAGCTCGCCAACGGTGTGACGGAACTAGTGACACAAGAACAGTTATCTCTATTTTGTTCACTCTTGCAACTTTTAGATTATTAAGTAACTGCACTCACTACGTTTGTATACACATGCTCGTGTCTTATTGTTCTGGGTTATTAGCCTCTTGATGATTATGTAAGCAAGCCGGCAGTTTTAACATTGGTATGAAATTGTATGAATATCTTGCAACATACATGAGAAATGTTCTTCATCGCCCATTGTCTCTTAGTGTGAGCAAAGGCGTGAATCACATGCCACGGTTCACATTTCTAAGACGTAGCAAATAATAATGGAAGAAGTTTCTCATCGAGAAAGTAGTATCTGTATACAAAGTGAATCTGTAAATCGCGGAAGTCCTACATGTGAATGTAAAGTGCAAAATGACGATACTAATGAATCTACATTGAAAAAAAGAAGGATTACAAGGGCCACAGTTGTAGTAGGAACTTTGTTTCCAGCCCTTCCGGAGCAAACAGCTACCTTGGATTCAAAATACTTTTTTTTTGCTAGTTGTTTTAAGTCGCACCGACACAGATAGGTCTTACGGCGACGATGGGACAGGAAAGGGCTAGGAGTGGGAAGGAAGCGGCCGTGGCCTTAAGGTACACCGAGCTCGAGAGCTGCAGTCGCTTAATTGCGGCCAGTATCCAGTATTCGGGAGATAGTAGGTTCGAACCCTACTATCGGCAGCCCTGAAAATGGTTTTCTGTGGTTTCCCATTTTCACACCAGGCAAATGCTGGGGCTGTACCCTAATTAAGGCCACGGCCGATTCCTTCCCACTCCTAGCCCTATCCTGTCCCATCGTCGCCATAAGACCTATCTGATTCGGTGCGACGTAAAGCAACAAAAAAAAAATCAAGGTACAGCCTCAGCATTTTCCTGGTGTGAAAATGGGAAACCACGGAAAAGCATTTTCAGGGCTGCCGACAGTGGGGTTCGAACCTACTATCTCCCGAATACTGGATACTGGCCGCACTTAAGAGACTGCAGCTATCGAGCTCGGCAGGATTGAAAATAATAAGGTAAAGGATGTAGAAGTATATAGAGATTCATTCCATTATCAGCATTTTCCTCTTGTAAACGATTTGCTCTGTAAGCGAAAAGTGTGTTATGATCTGAAAGTACACGAGAAATCAGTCACGCACATAAAAGATCTATTAAATATCGTCAATATTTTTATGTAGAATGCTGAAATTACCCAATTATAGTGTTCTTCCATCCTTGCTCTCTCTCCAGAGATGAACACTATTGAACATTGCTGAAATCGATTTAAAGAGGTTATTCTGTTCACCGAGCAGTTAACAAGGCCTATTACCGAGCTCGATAGCTGCAGTCGCTTAAGTGCGGCCAGTATCCAGTATTCGGGAGATAGTAGGTTCGAACCCCACTGTCGGCAGCCCTGAAAATGGTTTTCGGGTGGTTTCCCATTTTCACACCAGGCAAATGCTGGGGCTGTACCTTAATTAAGGCCACGGCCGCTTCCTTCCCACTCCTAGCCCTTTCCTGTCCCATCGTCGCCGTAAGACCTATCTGTGTCGGTGCGACGTAAAACAACTAGTAAAAAAAACAAGGCCTATAAAGATTCACAATTTTAAACTGGGGCAAATAAACAACAATGGCTTGACGCATTGATAGGTGAGATGTCCAGAGGAATATGAGCATGCTACATCAAAATGAGAAGCAAAAATATCGTTCTTGAGGAGGTGTTCATTCATCTGTTGTTGATTAATAAGTACTGAGAACATGATGACGCAAATTAATCTACATTGAAAGTTAAAAGGGTTACAAGGGCCGAAGTAGTTGCAAGAGCAAGTGACATTTTTTCGTGCCCTTCTGGAAACACGTTCCACGCCATTTTTTATGTTAAATATCATGAACTATTCAGTGCAAAGCTGATGCAAAACAAGAATCGTTTTCGTTTTTTCCAATTATTATCGTGATGTAAGCCTAGTTGATATTTAATGACTAGCCAGAATGCTTTATTAAAGATCTGATGTACCCGCTCAAAGCCTGAGTCCCAACCAGCATTTATCTCAGGGAGTGTTACGGTCCGAATCCATCGCAACTAATACTCAATAAAAAAAAAATATTTTGAGATATAAGATCTCAAACTAAATGTAAGGGCGCCATCCAATCAGTACTACAGGGTTGAACGGGACACTCTAACCTTTATCTTTAAGGATCATCATAAAACACACAAATTATATATATTCAGATCAAAGGGAAATTATGAAGGCTCCATCCTAGGGATGGGGACGGATATTTAAACGGTCACCAAGGGTTTACTATTCTACAAGAACAAGAACCTGGAACTGTTTCCTTGCAAATGCTAAAGGAGCATTTTATTTAAGTAAAAAAAATAATTTTTACACACAACAAAATCTGTTGACCCTTGATTTGCCGGTAATTTGGCAAATTATTCCTGAAAAATGATTACATAATATTTGTCACTTTTGACCACCCTTCCATTTGGGTGGTAGAACCGTTGATATCTGAAGGTATCAGATTTACCTTCGTTAACACCATGACCATATTTGATCATGGACCAATTACCTGTTGGCTAAGTAGGCGCGATCACATGGACCATGTTATCGCCTCCACTTTGATTGAGATGAGACCAATCCGGGAAACTACAAACTCTCCCCGGGTTCCTAACCAAGATACGCTAATCGTTAGTTGAAGGAATACGACAAATGGACTCTAACCTAATGGTCCAGATGTAGGGATTTGCCTTCATTGTACACATATTAACTTAACTAATTATTTACAACCAATTGACATTATTACGTTAATTCGCCAGCTGACTTCCCTAGTATCATCCATCATCAGCATCCGAAATAATAATGAAAATAAATAAAATAAAAAATATTTTATTAAATATTATTATTATTATTATTATTATTATTATTATTATTATTATTATTATTATTATTATTATTATTATTTGTGGAGATCATGATTATCGTAACCCGTAATCATCCTCGGAATAATATTTCAACTTTTCGCGATTTTTATTTTCATCTGAAATAAATAAAAGTAGCTTCTTTGATTATTCTTCTTCTCCTCCTTCAAATATTCTTATTATTATTATTATTAGTTAAAAATCTCAAATTTTTCATTTCAACTCCCAACATCATTATTATGTCCAAAATATAAAAAAGTAAATTCTTCTTCAAAAAAATAGTTTTTTTATATATTTATAATTATTATTAATTTAAAAAAAATTAATTTCGCCTGTTACACGGTAGTCCACTCTTAATATGTTTAACGCATAACTCCTTTTACAATTCCGATTTATTTTGGCACTAATCAATCCAGATATGATTTACTTGGAATATTATTATTATTATTAATAGTATTATTATTCTTTCGAGAATCTTTATTTTTATTCCCCATCTTTATAATTAGTCACATACGTTCTCTCCCAAACAGAAATCACCAAGATCCGAATTCACATCGGTCGGGACATAATAGTGTTCGAACCCGCAACCTTATTTTCGTACTGTCGTTAATTCATGGAGACCATATGCTCCTAAGACAATTCTCAAATCCCATAACACCTCGCAGCTGGGCAAATACCTCCAATCTCTGCAAGTGTTAAATTATTCCTTCCTTTTCCATTTTGAAGTCCATTTATCCATTGGAACTCTTCAAAACATTTTCACTAATTAATCCTTGGTGTGTGGACTCTATTCTGCCACTCAATATACCGGTATATAAATACAACCTCTATGTGGGCCTTAAGATCCATCTATTTCTTCATCAACATCAGTAAAATTCACTTTCATTTCGGGCCGGATTTCTGTCCCACAAAACTCCAAATCTCAACTTTTGGCTCAAATCCCTCTGGATCTCAAACATAGCGTGACCATATTATAAAAGTGCCTATCTCGTTTCTACCAAATTTATTTATGATTATTATGGAGTCCAAAAACGTTAAATCAAAAATTAGTGTTAAAACCGGATTCACTGCACAAATTATAATTATTCACGGCACATGCGACCTCCACATTTAAATTACTTTAATTTGCAATCATTCTATCCAACTAGGCCCGTGCCTTTATTCTCAAAGATTATTATTAAACACGCCTTTACACATTACCAAATTTTAGTGTACTACTTCGACACTTGTACAGATTATTATTATTTTGTCCACTGGCGAACTTCGCGATATTTACAAACAAATCAATGGACTTCATTCCGTCCCACAACAATTTAAATCACTTGGCAATCCTACCTCTGGATTATCTTAACAACATGCCTTAATATCTATAAAAGTTCCGATAACGGAAAAACACTTTGGAAGCACTTCTAAATTAATATTAACATTATCTTTACGTGAAACGTGCTCCATATCATATCAAACAACTCAAGCACTTGAATGAACAACTCAACCCTACTCTACTCTATTTAATAATCAAAATTATGATGAGTGCTCGATCTAATCATGTACATATTAATTTGTCCCTTTATCTATCTATCTTTGAATTTATACGAGCCGGAAACGGCTCGTTTCACAATCAAGTTACCATGATAAAATAATATGATTTCCTCCCCCTAACGATAGCAATCTACAAATATTTTAAAAGGTTACTCATCTCTGCCATTGTAGTCTGCTAAAACCGGACGAGAAGCACAGGCCCCGTCCAGTCTTTAGCCCTGCATTCCACTGGTATTCATGCCAGCTTGAAGAATTAATTCTTGACCCTTTTCAACTTTACACATTTTGAATAAAAACAAATAAATTAACTGTTGCAACTTCTGATATTTTGTTCGAGCCGTGATTACGACAGGGGTGCGAGTGTGTACTTACTCGTGGAGTAGGGTTCGAAGTATTATATTGTTACATAGTACAGTGATTCATGACATGATGTAGCTCATATTACAGTCTTGAGCAGTATACTAGTATGAAGTGTTTCAAATAGACAGGAATAATTTCCACCCTAAATTCTACTCACAAATTTTACACTCTCGGCCTTGTATCTAACCACTTAATGTAGATATACATTCTTCATTCCTTTCCCGGACACTAGGAACATGGGATACCTCGGGATTCCCTTTACAACGGCCCGTGCGCGCACTTTGAATTTCCCGTCTCACGTTCGTGTAGCTGACCAGGTATCAGTTTAGAATCGACTGTTTACTAGGTGACATAAACACTCGTGACCGTTCTCATGTAACGCACTTCCTAATCTATTGGTAGAATCTCACACTCCGTAAGTTATGCCTTACTGCGTCCTGTCTATTTGAAACACTTCATACTAGTATACTGCTCAAGACTGTAATATGAGCTACATCACGTCATGAATCACTGTACTATGTAACAATATAATACTTCGAAACCTACTCCACGAGTAAGTACACACTCGCACCCCTGTCGTAATCACGGCTCGAACAAAATATCAGAAGTTGTCACGCACCCCTGGCGTGGTGACCGCTCGAACGCTTTGTCAAAAGTAGTTACGCACCACTGGCGTGGTGACCGCCCGAACACTTTGTCAGAAGTAGTTGTCAGTCCTTGTCCACGACCTCATATTTATACTTGTATCCCCTCTTTCCGAGTTCACCGGAGTTCATCTTGGGACGCGCAGTCCCGATATCTTCATACGACACTTTGCGGTTGGGCCCGTGGCTTTAATATATGATTCAATGATGTAATTATGTTCTCAAATGCTCTATACCAATTCTCAACTATTATCGTTCGCTGGTAATGGATATATTCGCGAATTTAGCTGCCGTATGCCGGCTCGGGATTTGGCGCTCTTTTGTGCCTTCCTTTGCCTTCAGCCAATCAACGAATAGCGTCCATGAATTCTCAGAATTATACCATGCAATCTCCCGCAATTATTAACTTTTTATAATTTTTATGGTATAGTAAGGCTCCTAAATTCCACTTTATTCTGAATTGATAATTCACTTCCTTCTATCAGTTTAATCCACGGAGTTAGCCTCGCTAGTGCTTCTTACAATACGAAGTTGTCGCCTTGCTTTGGTCAAGTGAATTTTTCCATTGGTCCACCTAAACCACGTGACCAGGAAGGCTCATATTTTTTTCTTCCAGTGCCAACCCCGCGTTCAACTCCCGCTAGTTACATGGAGGTACCCGGCCATCATTTCTCAGAAATTTGCACCCGGCTCTCTGCGCTCTTGTCACTACCTATTCGGCCCGGGGCTATGAAAACCTTCCGCAACTAGTCAACAACTCACGCCTTTCTCTTTCTCCCTCGTCACGATTTCTGAGAATTCTAATTCTGCTGTTCATTGTTTTTGTTAATCTCAATGGAGACAACAGTCTGTGGTATGGTGAAACCTACCATCTCGGCCTGGCCTGTTCTTACTGTATGTACAGTACGATCTTCTTGCTTCTGAAAATGAAATATATATTCCTCCATAACTAATTATAATTGCATGACGCTTATCACACCCCTACCAGGGCGCACTATTAATATTGGTTTTGTGTAAGAGAGGGCCTAATGTCGTTAACTACGCCAATAAAGACAATGATTGGTCTATCTATCTATCTATCTGTCTATCTATCTATCTATATTAATCCTTAACTACCCTCGTCCGTTCTTTCAGACCGTACGAATTTTCTTTCACTCCAAAATCTCCCCTTCATTAGTCAGTACGTACTCCTTCGACCATGTAATCATTCAGTGCTAGAATTCAAAGAAATTGCCCTTTGGAACACAACAATCATCCATATGGTTACGAGACACAACTTATTGAGCATATGTGTACTGACATTCCACTCAGTCATCAAGGAAGGTTCCAATGTAATACGAATGCGCAGTTTGTACCAGGGGTGTAGCCAAGGGGGTTACTGGGGGGTTAGACATCCCTTCCCCTCGAATTAGAATTTTAAAAAAGAGAATAAACGGAAACTAACAATAAACAAGTAAAAGTCGACTCAATGGGTTGGCTCTTGAACATTCAGAGAGACATAATTACCAAACCAACAGGTCTCTTGAATCTATTTTCTACGAAGCCTCGAAAGTTGGATTTTAGATTGTCATCTGAACATTCCATTCGCCGTAAAACTGTTCACCTTGATCATACTGTTCTTGTCCTGTATTTTAATGTAAGATTTTGTCGTGTACCGGTACTGCAATGTGAATATCAACATAATTTACTTGTACCAGTGTCCTTATAACGACACTCATGCATGCGCGCACCACACACGCATATATACACCTACACAATTCTAATCAGCTATGAATGGCCACACTTACTAACTACTGTCTATTTACGAGCCTCTCTCTTCCTTACGGCACAGTAGGCGGTCCGGCCCGTTGCTATACCCGGGGACGCTTAATCTTTACTTTCACTTCACCAATTCCAGTTACCTCATACAGCAGCTGTGTGTTGACCGCTGAATCTGGACACAGGGCTACGGATCACTCGACACACGATGACTGTTCGTTGGTTCGAATCCACAGACAGTCCAGTAATTCACACAGTCGCATGCAGTGAACAACTAAACAGCTCAACAGTATTCAACAGCATGATGATACTCACAACATCGAACATTAATGCAGGTCCATTTACCCTCACACTAGTGATAGCGTGTTCTCTCGTTGACTCACGGTGATCCTCAGCCCACAGAAATACAGAAACACACAGTACTCTCAGCTAGTACACGCCTTCCTTTCCGTACGTCGTCTGCAGTCCAGCTATTCGCTTGACACACCGACACACCAACAACAGCTCCTGGTTCAGACCTCGGTGGGACACCAGCTACAGCCAACACCTCTGTCGCCCTCATCCCAACCACCGAACCCCAACACAATGAGTTTCACACTGGCACCACCACGGAGACCAACTCTGACTCTAGCTCCACCACGGAGCCCAACACTGACTCTAGCTCCACCATGGAGCCCAACTGTGACTGACTGTCTGCAGCTAGCTTCCCTTTTTATAGCTCGGCTGATTTAAACCAGAATGTTTGCGAGGTGGCTAGAGACAGAATATTCCCGTTGAATCTCCAAGAAACTCAAAGGTAATCCGGGCGACGAGAACAATACACGGAAAGGCCGGGCCCACCCCACAAGCCGGGTGAGAGATCCCATATCATCTGAGTCAAAAGCCCCTTCCTGGAAGTACCGAAAGGGGCTACCATGGGGCTGGCCCGTAACACTATCATCATCCTACATCATTTTGTAACTTTATCTCCCCTATCAGTCGATCCTGGCTACGCTACTGGTTTGTACACAAGCGCACGTATCAATACATTTGGTAATTTACTTTACGTGATGTCATACACTAAATATTTTTACTTAATCCTTTTGATCTTTTGCTTCGTCCAGTACAGTACTCCTTTTCTACGTGAGAACGTCTTTCCTTTCTGTTCAGCGCTGAAACGCTCGTCGCAAAACATGACCCTATATTGCAACGCTGATATCTCCATATCTATCAATTATATCGCCATTGTAATAACACGTAGATATCTTTTGTGATGTATATACGGACATCTTGGAGGTCTGATAGAGATTAGAGATCACGCAAAGAAACCTTAAAAGAAACATAATTGTACAGTATATTAGAAGGCTTTGATATGATTAACATGCAGCAGCTCATTTCACAATTATATTTTATCTTTGTATTTGAGCAAGACAAAATGACAATGGCTTTCTAAAAGATGGGAGGCAAGCTACCTGGATAAACCTGAGCTGAACCGAGTTGGACCAACATCGCAGATGACGTCTATATAGCCAGCCATGCAGCAGGATAATCGCCCGTAAGTACATACTCCATGGTTCACAGACTAAATACACTTGAACGGAAATTTGTATTACGCTATTCATTACAGGAAAATTCTTCTTACTCGGTAACTAAGTTTATGTGCGTTTATTAATATGGATTTGCTTTATCAATTTTGTAATGATAATATCGCACTATTTCAATCATTTGCTTCCCTGGTTAATACTATTTTCTTGGCGTATTTAATATGGCTGGTCTCCAAATCTTGTCGAGTGTTTTAAATGAAAATAACGCGCTTTATGATGATATTCTGATATGCTCCGCGTTATATCGCCCTTGATATCTTCTTTTCTCAAATTGTCTTCTTTTCTTGATATATTTTTACGTTCCAACTTGCTTCCTAGTTGCAATACGTCTGCTCGCTAAGCTAGTCAGTCATTTGTGTTTTTTCTAAAGTGTTTTTTTAACATCTCGAATCCCTGTTTTGCGTTCATTGTTGGCTGCCATATTGAATATAGTTGGAAGAAAAACAAGCTCCTCAAATAAATACCAAAACTAAGTAATTACGCAAACTAATCTTGTGAAAATAACTTTCCAACATCCTTAACATCTAGACACGGTTGTGCTGTGCTCGCTGTGTCGCTTTGCTTCCTAGAGCTCGCTATCACCTCGTGCCCGTTGAACTGTGTTTACAGAACTGTTCTTTCAGTGTGACTGTATTGAATAATAGTATTATATAGACACGTGCACATAAGGGATTAGTGTTACCTGTGAGTGGGCACGAGGGTCCCCGGGACTTAGTGAGGATGGAGGAATCATCAGACGGTGGCCTAGGTACTCTATCTAACCATAATTCACTTAGCTCAGCTATAGGTACCGCATTAAACTTGTGCTATTCAGACGGACCGTTAAGTGATGTAGACCAAATGCCTTCTCAAATATCTACACTACGTAAACGTGGTCTCCCGGACGAGCGTCCTGATTACTGGAATGAAGAGGGTCTAAGTGTGAAGAAGCTATCAGTGTCAATAAGTGCCAGTGAAAATTCTCATGAACATCGAACTAGCTGCCCAATTCCGCCAGCCCCATCTGTGCAGCCTGTGCAGTTCCATACGTCCCAGCATACAGCTAGCCAGCTTGCTCCAAGTCAACAGGTACGAAGCAGCGCTCAGCATGAGTCATACCTCTATAAGTTAGATGATGAAGGTCCGTTCCTAGTGTATGCTGAACATAAACCCGATGAGGCAGGTGCGGCAACTAAACATATCGGCCGGTTACATCCAATGTCCGTGGGAAAGTGTATTAGGGCCTTAATTCCAGACATGCGTACTTCTATAATGAACATTACTACAAAGGGACGTAATAGGGTTCAGATAGAACTTTCTTCCGCTACCTGTGCAAACAGCCTTGCTCAGTTACAATCCCCCTCACTCAGTCTTTACATACCAAGGCATCTAACGGCGAAGACAGGTCTTATTCGTGCAGTAGATACGTCCTTCTCGGAGGAAGAATTACTTTCAGAAATTCAGTCAGATAAGAAAATATTAGAAGTACATCGCTTTCACCGTAAACTTGTGCGAGACGGACAGACTGTACTAGTGCCCCGGCAACTGTTGCGTGTTGTATTTGAAGGTCGCATTCACCTCCTTACGTGTATATATTTAACACTCGGTGTGGTGTAGAACCTTACGTCCAGAATGTAACCCTTTGCTACCAATGCCTTAAATACGGCCACGTAAATAAACAGTGTCGTAGCAAAGCACGCTGTGCATGCTGCGGCGACAGTCACATCACTGCAGATTGCCTTACTCCAGATCCGCCTAATAGTATTTACTGCTCTGGCCCTCATCGTGCAGATGATCGATCCTGTCCAGAATACGAACGACAGCGTAGGATTAAATATAATATGGCCCATTTCCTCCTCTGCGAACCATGTGACCTTGCCGCGGTGGGGAGGCTTGCGTGTCCCAATGATGCAGATAGCCGAGCCGCAGGTGCAACCATATCGGATGGGTATCTGTTGAGAGACCAGACTAACGAATGGTTCATCGAAAGGGGGGTAGCAGCCTTTCGGTACTTGCAAGGGCGGCAGTCCGGATGATTGACTGATACGGCCTTGTATCAACATGGCTTAGCTGTGTCGATACTGCTACACGGCTGAAAGCAACCGGAAACTACAGCCGTAACTAACTCCCGAGGACATGCAGCTCTCTCTGTATGAATGATGTACTGATGATGGCTTCCTCCCGGGTAAAATATTCCGGAGGTAAACTAGTCCCCCATTCGGATCTCCGGGTGGGGACTACACGAGAGGGGGCGATCATCAGGAAGATGGATACTGACATTCTGCGAGTCGGAGCATGGAATGTTAGAAGTTTGAATCGTTGTGGTAGGTTAGAGAATCTGAAAAGGGAGATGGATCGGCTAAAGTTAGATGTAGTTGGTATAAGTGAAGTACGTTGGCAGGAAGAACAAAATTTTTGGTCAGGCGACTACCGAATTATCAACACAAAATCAAACAGCGGAAATGCAGGAGTTGGTTTAATAATGAATAAGAAAGTAGGGCAGCGGGTAAGCTACTACGACCAGCATAGTGAAAGAATTATTGTCGTCAAGATAGACACCAAACCAATGCCCACCACAATAGTGCAGGTCTATATGCCTACTAGTTCAGCGGATGATGAAGAAATTGAAAGAATATATGAGGAGATAGAAGATTTAATACAATATGTAAAAGGTGACGAGAATCTAATTGTGATGGGAGACTGGAATGCAGTGGTAGGCCAAGGAAGAGAAGGTAGTACAGTAGGAGAATTTGGATTGGGACAAAGGAACGAAAGAGGAAGTCGGCTGGTTGAATTCTGCACTGATCATAATTTAGTCCTTGCCAATACTTGGTTCAAACACCACAAACGATGGCTGTATACGTGGACGAGACCTGGAGACACTGGAAGGTATCAAATAGACTTCATTATGATTAGGCAGAGATTCAGAAACCAGGTGTTGGATTGCAAAACTTTCCCAGGAACAGACGTGGTCTCTGACCACAACTTGTTGGTCATAAAATGCCATCTGAAGTTGAAGAAATTGAAGAAAGGAAAGAATGCAAAAAGATGGGATCTAGACAAGTTGAAAGAAAAGAGTGTGAGGGATTGTTTCAAGGAACATGTTGCACAAGGACTAAATGAAAGGCTGAAGGAAACACTATAGAGGAAGAGTGGAGAGTCATGAAAAATGAAGTCAGTAGGGCTGCTGAAGAAATGTTAGGAAGGAAGAAAACATCAATTAAGAATCAGTGGATAATTCAGGAGATACTAGACCTGATTGATGAACGACGAAAATACAAGAATGCTAGAAATGAAGAGGGCAGAAAAGAATACAGGCGATTAAAGAATGAAGTGGATAGAAAGTGCAATGTAGCTAAGGAAGAATGGCTGAAGGAGAAGTGCAAGGATGTCGAAGGCTGTATGGTCCTGGGAAAAGTAGATGCTGCATACTTGAAAATCAAGGAAACCTTTGGAGAAAGGAAATCTAGATGTATGAATACTAAGAGCGCAGATGGAAAGCCACTTCTAGGGAAAGAAGACAAAGCAGAAAGATGGCAGGAGCATATCCAACAGTTGTATGAAGGTAAAGATGTAGATAATTTGGTTCTGGAACATGAAGAGGCTGTTGATGCTAATGAATTGTGAGACCCAATTTTGAGGTCAGAGTTTGACAGAGCTGTGAGTGACCTCAATAGGAACAAGGCACCTGGAATTGATGACATTCCCTCTGAATTACTGACTGCCTTAGGAGAAACCAGCATGGCAAGGTTATTTTATTTAGTGTGCAAGATGTATGAGACAGGAGAAGTCCCATCCGATTTTCGGAAGAATGTTGTTATACCTATTCCCAAGAAAGCCGGTGCTAACAGGGGTGAAAACTACCGCACCATTAATTTACTATCTCATGCCTGCAAAATTTTAACACGTATTATTTACAGAAGAATGGAAAAACAAGTTGAATCTGAGTTGGGAGAAGATCAATTTGGCTTCAGAAGAAATGTAGGAACACGTGAAGCAATCCTGACTTTACGTCTGATCTTAGAGGATCGAATCAAGAAGGACAAGCCCACGTACATGGCATTCGTAGATCTAGAAAAGGCATTCGATAATGTTGATTGGACCAAGCTATTTATGATTCTGAAGATGATAGGGATCAGATACCGAGAACGAAGAATTATCTACAATCTGTATAAAAATCAGTTTGCAGTGATAAGAATCGAGGGCTTTGAAAAAGAAGCAGCAATACAGAAAGGAGTGAGGCAAGGCTGCAGTTTGTCCCCTCTCCTTTTCAATGTTTACATAGAACAGGCAGTAAAGGAAATCAAAGAGAAATTTGGAAAGGGAATCACAGTCCAAGGAGAGGAAATCAAAACCTTGAGATTTGCCGATGATATTGTTATTTTATCTGAGACTGCAGAAGATCTCGAGAAGCTGCTGAATGGTATGGATGAAGTCTTGGGTGAGGAGTACAAGATGAAAATAAATAAGTCCAAAACAAAAGTAATGGAGTGCAGTCGAATGAAGGCAGGTGATGCAGGAAATATTAGATTAGGAAATGAAGTCTTAAAGGAAGTAGATGAATATTGTTACTTGGGTAGTAAAATAACTAACTTTGGCAGAAGTAAGGAGGACATAAAATGCAGACTAGCACAAGCAAGGAAGAGCTTTCTTAAGAAAAGAAATTTGCTCACTTCAAACATTGATATCGGAATTAGAAAGATGTTTTTGAAGACTTTCGTGTGGAGCGTGGCATTGTATGGAAGTGAAACATGGACGATGACTAGCTCAGAAAGAAAGAGAATAGAAGCATTTTGAAATGTGGTGTTACAGAAGAATGCTGAAGGTGAGATGGATAGATCGAATCACGAATGAAGAGATACTGAATCGAATTGGTGAGAGGAGATCGATTTGGCTAAATTTTACGAGAAGAAGAGATAGAATGATAGGACACACCTTAAGACACCCAGGACTTGTTCAGTTGGTTTTTGAAGGAAGTGTAGGTGGTAAGGACGGTAGGGGTAGACCAAGGTGTGAATATAACAAGCAGATTAGAGCAGATGTAGGATGCAATAGTTACGTAGAAATGAAAAGGTTAGCACAGGATAGGGTGGCATGGAGGGCTGCATCAAACCAGTCTATGGACTGATGACTCAAACAACAACAACATGGCCCATTTAAATATCACCATTGAGCAAGCACTCGAAATGGAATCCACAAGCACATATGCTAATACTGTGATGCAAAATAACACTCCTCCAGCAAGTACATCTTATCACAAGGAATTTCCATCCCTTCCTTTCCCTGCACGTGGGCCACTTCCCACCAATAACCTTTCCAACTCTTCTTTCCCTAGTACCTCTTAGGTGTCCTCTTGTTTTACACCCAAACGTCCTTCCACCCCAAAGTCTAGAGTTCAAGTTCACAACCAGTGGAAAACATACTACAATGGACAACGTTCTCCTGCCAACTCCACTGGACCTATATACCCTACACATTACGTTCAACCAAGTCAACAGCCTCAAACAACACCACAGGCTCTACCTACAACTTCACTGCTTGAAAACATTGTCCAGTTTATTTTTACGCTTAAAAACACGGCCTCCTCGGAAATTGATCCTTCTCATATACATGACGTTATTTCATCACTTTTGAATCAGAATAACCCTGGATACCGCACATCAACTGAATAAAATAATACAGTGGAACTGTCACTCAATACGAGCGCATAAACTTAGCCTTCAGACTCTACTGCGAGATTACTCCGTTTCAATGTGTGTAGTTAGTGAGACCTGGCTGAAGGATACTACCCCCTTTCAGCTTCCAGGCTACAATTTTATAAGAAGTGATCGTGGTGATGGTTATGGAGGGGTTGGAATTCTCCTCCAGAAGAACTTCATTTATGATCAAGTAACTCTTAATCTTCGAGGGTCTAAATTGGAAACATGTGCCATCAAGGTTAACTACAGGGGTTCACCGTTAACTATTGTTTCCGTATACCGATCACCTAACCAACTGGTATCTGTACACGAACTGCGTCGGTTCTTTTCCCAACTTTCACAGCCTGTACTTATCTTCGGAGACTTCAACTCACACCACTTGAATTGGGGAAGTTCTTCTACTGACTCACATGGAATATAACTCATGGGTGTAGCTGAAGAAGAAAACTTAGTGCTACTGAATGATGGGTCCCCTACCCGAATTTCTCGACCTAATCAAGCTCCTTCGGCAGTAGATGTTACTTTTGCATCTCCTTCAATAGCACTTGACTTCTCCTGGCAGGTTCTACAGGACACTCTAGGATCTGACCACTTTCCAATATTATTAACATCGACTAATACATCAACCATTCCTCATACCATCTATCCAACATATCGTTGGAAAATTCGACAAGCTGACTGGGCAAGTTACAAGGAGGCAATAGATCTCATCCTGGAAGAATACCACGAAACGAATGACATTGTCAGAGACTACGAAACATTCTGCGATTCCATTAATCGAGCAGCCTGCCTTACAATTCCACAAAACAGACCATATGCATACAGCAAACGACCTCCAACTCCCTGGTGGGATAACGAATGTCAAGCTGCGCTGCATGACAGGCGTGTGGCACTCCATCATTATAAACAGGATGCTTCTGAAGCTAATTTCCTCACCGTACAACAAACTCAAGCGAAAGCAAAACGCTTATTCAAGCTTAAAAAGCGTCAGGGTTGGCGCCAATATTGCACTTCTCTCAACTCATCTACCTCTCCTGCTACGATGTGGCGGAATATTCGTCGTTTCCGAAACTCACAGAACTGCCCTCAGTTTACATCTACGTGTACGATACCAATAAAAGAGGACATCCTGAGAAAAATGGCCCCTCCTTCAGCTCATATAGGTTATTTACCACGCAATGGCCATGAAGATAATTTCCATCCACTACTTCGTCCATTTGATTTTCAAGAACTTATTAAAGCCTTGAAAACGAGTAATAATACTTCCCCAGGCCCAGATAACATCTATTACCCAATGTTACTCAACATGTCTAGTGATGGACATAAGAAACTACTTAAGCTGATGAACAGGATGTGGTTTCAAAGAATGCATCCTCCGTCATTTAAACTTACTCGTCTGGTACCATTATTGAAGAATGGGAAAAATCCACGACTGTCTTCATCCTACCGCTCACTGTCCTTGAGATCCTGCTTGTACAAGACTATGGAAAGGATGATTAAGTATCGATTAGAATGGTGGGTATAACATCACAAGCTGCTACCACCTCAACAAATGGGTTTTCGACGTGGGAAAGGTACAATAGATACACCTGTACATCTAATTACAGACATCCAACTTGGTCTGAGCAATAACAATTACGTTGTGGCATTGTACACTGATCTGTCTTCTGCGTATGACAGCGTGCTTATTCCCGTCTTAGAAGACAAATTACGCTTCCTACATCTCCCAGAGGACTTTATTGGGAACCTCAGTTGCCTTCTACAAGATAGACATCTCATCATGTTTCACATTGGCACGACAATTGGTCCTCGAATAACATCCCAAGGTCTTCCACAAGGCTCTATCTTGACTCCGTTGCTTTTTAACATATTTACAGCAGACTTCACATCTATATTTTCTCCTGAGATTCAAGTTCTATGCTGATGATATTTGCATATATACAGAAGCTGAATCCTTGGACACGTGTCAAGAACAGATGACGGTTGCCATGAGGACTTTCACTCCTTGGCTTCATAACCATGGATTAACGATATCTGCAGGAAAATCAGCAGTCTCTATCTACACTCGACATTCGAGACCCCCACTGGGCACGATTCATCTGGGTTCCTACTTATTTCCCTACAAGGTGGTGGTGCCTTATCTAGGACTTCTCATCGATCACAAATTGACATGGTCTCCACATATTCATCATGTGCTCCGTAAGTGTGATATTTCAGTCAATATCTTACGAGCCATTAGCGGCTCTTGGTGGGGCTGTGACCCGAAAATTGCTCTGCAACTGTACAGAACTTTGATTCAACCTCTCCCGGATTATGGAAGTGGATGCTTTGCTACGGCTTCCAAAACATTGTTAACTAAACTAGAGAAATGTCAGTATAAGGCCCTTAGACTCTGCATAGGAGCAATGCAGACTACACCTACAAATGCTCTGCTACTTGAAACACTCGAACCTCCTCTCCATCTACGAAGTCAGTATCTAGCGGGGAAATATATTTTCAAACTTTTTCAATACAGGAAGTCTCCAATACTTCACAAGATATCCAAGCTGACTACCCTAGTACTGACTTCATGCTACTGGAGAAAGAAACGTCAACCGATCCTAGTGGATAAATTTACCAATCTCAGTGGTTGCAGACGTATTATAAGCACTACAGATACCCATCCCAGTTTTAACTGTTCTTTTGAAACTACTATTAAGAAACTGGATATTCGACTAGAAACATCATTTGAGATCACTGTGAACTGTAACGATGTCAGCCTGAAACGTTATCTGGCAGAATGGCCACACGCCCGGCATATCTACACAGATGGATCAAAGGACTGTAATACAGTGGGTAGCGCCTATATCGATGTTCAGTCCGGCAGTTGTGGTAAATTCAAGCTACCTCCGACAGCATCTATTTTTACGGCTGAGCTTACAGCCTTTTTGGGGGCCCTCGAATACGCTGCAAATCTTCCCGAGCGGTTGATTGTGGTGTTGTCTGATTCTAGATCAGCACTGCAGAGTCTACAAACCATTAACTCACGGACATCATCCTTCATTCTCGTACACGAGATTATTGCACAGGTACATCGACTTGAGACACAGGGGAAGAAAGTTTCATTTGTGTGGGTAAAAGCCCATGTAGGAATCCCAGGCAATGAGCTAGCAGACAAAGCAGCACGATCTGCTGCCACTGAAGGCCAACAGACCTTCACGACAGTTCCAGCATCGGATTACACCTCCTTGCTTCGTCGACGGCAATTGACGGCGTGGAACAACGAGTGGCATGATACCTCCCAACAACGCGGAAAACACTATGCCACTATCCATTCAGATATTCCAAACGTTCTTTGGCACCATCAGCGTCCCTATTCGCGTCAATTCATCAGAGCAATCGCAAGAATGAAGTTTCATCATGGTTGTATCCCTCAGCATCTGCACAAAATCCAAGTACTACGATCTCCCTTCTGTTCATGTTCAGCTGAAACAGTTGCCGATCTTAATCATATATTCTTTGGATGTCCACACCACTTTGTACGCACTACTTGCCTACTTCAAAATTTATTGGCATTGGGATACCAATTACCCCCTATTCTTTCGTCAATTTTCCACAAAAGTGATCAATCTGCTTACTTTGAGTTATATGCATTTCTTTCTGACATTGGAGTACGAATATAAGTCCTTCACCTAGCATCGAACTTACCCTATAGTAGTACAACACTCCTACCTTCTTCTGATCCACGGCCTAGTCACGCGTACCACTGGATGTCCTCATAGGCTTTATGATGAGAAGACGAATCCATCTCTCCTGTCTCCGAGCAATAAATAAATTAAAACATAAGTTCCTATAAAAATCCCTTCCATTCATAATTCACTGGCTGAGTGGGCTTCGACCCGAATGCCAAAAAAAAGAATCCCTGTTTTGTCTTTTCCACTGCCATCATGATTATATATAACTTATTTCGACATTGCGTTAACCTGAGCTTCCGTGATATTCTATAAAGTTATTCACTATGTTTAATTTCGTTGTGGGTAATCGCGTTTACTCCAACTCGACTGAATTTCACTTCCGGAATAGTGGAATGGCACAGTTCAGATCCGAAAATATAGAGGTCATCATGCAGTCTCCAAACGCATGTACACGAAGCCGACAGTAACGAATAGTAATTTCTTTTGTCAGACCGGCGGAGAGAAAAGCAACAGCAATAATAATAATAATAATAATAATAATAATAATAATAATAATAATAATAATAATAATAATAATAATAATAATAATATGCAAACTCTGCCGACACACGGCCATGTCTCTCGCACTCACCGAAGGGGAAAACAACGCGCGTCTGGTTCTTAGTTCAAATGCTCTCACTGTTGTTCTTAATGAACTCTGTACTGTTTATTTATACATGTAGGCTACTGAATATTCGTTTTCTAAAACACCACATTTGCACATTCAAGTTACACTGCCCTGCAAATAATTACTGAGTCTAGTCCTACATCCGAGCCTCCGAGGCTCAGGCGGCAACGCACCGGCCTATCACCGCTGGATACCGTGGTTCGAATCCCGGTCACTCCATGTGAGATTTGTGCTGGACAAGGCGGAGGCGGGACAGGATTTTCTCCGGGTACTCCGGTTTTCCCTGTCATCTTTCATTCCAGCAACACTCTCCATTCACATTTCATTTCATCTATCAGTCATTTATCATTGCCCCAGAGGAGTGCGACAGGCTTCGGCAGCCGGCACATTTCCTATCCTCGCCGCTAGATGGGGGCTTCATTCATTCCATCCCTGACCCGGTCAAATGACTGGAAACAGGCTGTGGATTTTCATTTTCAGTCCTACATCCGGTAAAAGAAAGCACCTGTGTACTATATTTACAATGTATAGTGTTTCATCTTCATTCAGAATGAAATATCTTTTCTTATTAATATATTAATTCAAAACTAAATAGCCAGTACAACAACATTTTAGTTGCAATAAATTCCCGTATTTTAAATCCTCTGTTAAAATCCACTTTCCTCTCAAGTGAACTTCGTATAGTTTTGTCATATTTTCTTCTTGGAATGTCGCATCCTACTCACAACACTGCTATTACGTTTAGCTGGTTTGTTGGTTAATTCATAAAATCAATTATAGTCGTAATAAATTATGCAAATTGCATTGCTGTCTTTGCCGCGTTACTCAGCACATTGCAAATGACAGTTAACTGGAGCAACAACATTAATTACCATAATCTTCGCTCCTAGCAGCAAACGCGAGTAACACATAAAGCCTGCATTTACACCAGTGCTTCAATCACTCGAGAAAAGACGGGATTTTAAGAAAAGAAGCTTCAATGTTGGTCGAATTATTTAACAAATATTATTCAAAACACCAAAATTATCAAGTCCTGCACAAATCTTCAATCAGATGAAAATAACGTTATATTAGGAAACAATATATTAAGTTATGATTAAATCTAATTAAATTACCGCATTTAGTTGTCGACTGAGTTAGAGCTTCGTTAATAATTAGACATTGTTCTGTACAAAAGTGAAGTCCATTCCACGAAGTCCTTAATGAGAGTGGATTGAGTGGCTCAGTGAACCCAACTTGGGGCTTTCGATTCCGGTCCAGCCCGGTAATATTTTAACGTGCTCAGTCTCGTGTCGGTAGATTTGCTGACACACAAAATAACTCATAGGAACAACATTATGGCATCTCGGTGTCTCTAAAAACTGTAAAAGCAGTTATTGGGACGTAAAACCAGTGACATTATTCTTTATGGAAATTACCTAATGTCCTAATATCTTAGCTTTCAGTAATGCAAACCGTTTGTAATTCCATATAACCGATGCACTGTTATGTTTTGTTTCGTTAATATATATAATTTAGATTTCATTTCAGTTGAAGGAATAGACGACTTTTTTTTATGTGACTTAATTCATAAAGATAGAAGAAATATGCATATTTAATAACCCGCTTTGCGGGAAGTCAACATTTAAAGAGACCCCCTTAATATGATACTTCCAGTTTACACTTTTTATATCATATAATATCTTTACAATTAATTCTTTGAAATGTTTTTTGCGCTCGTAAGTACATACTCCATGGTTCACAGACTAAATACACTTGAACGAAGATTTGTATTACGCTATTCATTACAGGAAAATTCTTCTTACTCGGTAACTGAATTTATGTGCCTATATTAATATAAACCTCTTCATATACACACAGCATACCACACTATCTATCAATACAGAAACACTGCACTCCACATAGGATTGGTGTCAGGAAGGGTATCCGGCCGTAAAACAAGGCCAACCTCACATGTGGCATATAGTTTACACCTACGATCCCACTAGCGGGAAAGTGATGGATGATAATAATAATAATAATAATAATAATAATAATAATAATAATAATAATAATAATAATAATAATAATAATAATAATAATAATTACCGAGCTACATGCCTACAAAATTGATGCTACTTAGGCGGCCTGCCTATCAGTTTCGTCATTCCGATTGAACTGTAGTCTAGCAACGAAAGTGAAATTCTACTGTATGGAATCAGAATTTGTTTAATTTTCTCGGGGATAGTGAGTGCGCTACCGGAGATCTTTAATATACCGTAAATATTGACATGGAGTATCAACATTTTGACTGCCCTTCAAAAATTGAGTACCTAGCTATTTGCTTTACGTCGCACCGACACAGATATGTCTTATGGTGACGATGGGATAGGAAAGGCCTAGGAATTGGAAGAAAGCGGCCGTGGCCTTAATTAAGGTATAGCCCCGGCATTTGCCTGGTGTGAAAATGGGAAACCACGGAAAACCATCTTCAGGGCTGCCGACAGTGGGGCTCGAACCCACTATCTCCCGATTACTAGATACTGGCCGCACTTAAGCGACTGCAGCTATCGAGATCGGTAAAAAATAGAGTACCTAAGCAGGAATCGAACCCACGAACTTGGGATCATAAGTCCGATGCTCCAACGCTGACCCATCGAGGCAGCTTGTATTAGAGGATTGTTAGGGTCCAATAGGTTAAAACAAAGAGTTATCTCAAGAGAAATGCACACTAGTGATTTTTTAAGGTTAGCAAATGCACTGGCACGAATCTCTGGCATTCAAGTACTTTTGCCGAGATTCGATCTCGCAACCTGGAGCATGTATGGTGGTGTATACTACGCAGTTAATAACAAACCTGGGACATTTCACACCTACCTACCTACCTGTTGAGGATCTAACTAGACTTCCGGCGGAGAACGCAACAAGCACACTACATACATACATACATACATACAGGACATACATATAAAATTTCAGTCCCCAAGTATAGGCACGACCGGAAACGAGGATCACTTTATCATGGAGATATCCTGACTGGTTGGTGCACGGACATGTATCTATACTTGGCCAATTAAAGGGTCTAATTCTATAATTTCACTGTAGATTAAGTGTTAACATTTGATACAAATTGTCGTAAGCGTGGCTTTCACCTTCCTAACACAATTGAACTATGCAAGCTTATTGGCAAATTGTGTATTAAAAAGTGTACTTAAGGAGTACAGTAGGACAAAATATCTTTTAGAATATCTGTACAAAAATCAGCTCAGTTAGTGTGTCAGAAAGTGAACACAAGCTTCTCAAACGAAAACAATAAAATATATTGGAGTATTCATGCCAAAATTTAAATTAAATACTGATCTCATTTTAATGTTACTCTAACTTTCGGTAGCGTTTCCTTAGTGAGAACCATTAGAGAAAACTTGAGGATGATTTATACGGCGCGGTTAGACACTAAGTTTCCCAAAGCGCTAGTACAAAATTAGCTGTGTGTATGAGTCAGTTCATTAAACTAGAAGACGGACTTACTGAAACTTGGTTTACGTGAATAATATGCTCTTGCTTCGACGCCCGGGTTTTGGAAGCCATTGCTTCAAACTTGTATAGAAACCGACGTCTTGGAGCAGAGGTAAGGAGATACACAATTTCTGTAATAAACCTGCTCTTTTAGACAGTGCAGCAGAGATCATAGTGTCCTGATTGGCGAACTCAATGCAGTATAGTGAGAATTAAGAATACCAGTCCACGAACCTACTACGCTGGCGTAGCAGGGGGAGGTGATACTCCCACGTGGCGCTTCCCAGGTGGTGGATAGGGGGTCCTAACCGGATTGGCGGCTGATTTGAGCGAAATAAAATAACTTACCTCTCGCGAACCAAACACACAATCACCTGTGCGTGGGGGACGCAGACGAAGAATACACCCACAGTATCCCCTGTCTGTCGTAAGGGGCGACTAAAAGGGGCCACCAAGGGATGATAAAATTAGAACCATGATACTACTTGTACTTAGTACCATCACGCAGGGAACACAATGGGTCGCTTTTATTTGCGCGTAGTACCACTATGTTGGGTACACAATAGGTTTGTGTTTAGTAGTGACAGTGTGTGCTCTACCTGTGATTCGTACCACTATATGAGCGACACCATGGTTCTGCCTTGCCTATGATTAGTACCCACTATGTGAGGAACATCTCGGAATAGTGCGAGTCCCTGTAGTTAGTCCACTTATCTGAACAACACCATAGGTTTGCGTTGCCTGTATAGGTTTGTGTTGCCTGTAAATAGCGACACAATGTGCCAAACACCATAGGTCTGTGTTACATGTGCGCATTACATTCGTTCTTCGTCCTCACGTTTTGAATTCTGGTCAGTGGAGGATTATGGATTTTAAATTGTCCTTACATTTCGTCTCATTTCGTGCCATTAGGGGCCGATAACCTAGATGTTAAGCCCCTTTAAACAACAAGCATCATCATCTTCATCAGGAATACCAGTGATTGTGAGTGATATTGTAAACCTTCGATACATATTACCCTCATTAAAATTCAAGTAGTAATAGCCACGTGCTACGGTAGGTCTGGGAAGCTGAACTATTTGGCTCCATTCATAGTGACATCTCACACGCCATATGCTTGAAGTCGGGCATGTGGCGTGTGACTTCGGAAATTCCCATTTTATCGTTTTGATAATCGGGCGTGTGCTGATAATTCCTCACGAGTTCCAGATGAAGTTCTCTCTGTGCTAAGACTTTATTCCACGAAATATCTGAATCACAAGTGACTGCTCAGTTAGGTATCAGTTGACCAGGCTCGAAGATATGTTGAGTGTACTTCCGGTATTCCACACAACAAATGGGGAATTTTCCATCGGCCTTTAAATTAAACATTGAAACAGATCTTGCTGTGGACATTGTAAAATTCTCATGTGTTCTGTACAACTATATTAGCTACCGGCATTTGTACCCGTTCCTTGGACGGTAATTTGCAGAGGATTACATGTTTCCTTTAGGAATTTATGCGAAGTAACATGGCTGTATTCACTCATTTAATGCGACACGTTAAAATGATATTTTCGCACGAAAGCGCGTTGTAGTAACGTGAAATATGATGAATCTGAACAAAGTCGAGAGAGAATGAGGACGATTTCCGATTTACTTTACGGTAAAGTTCCTGGTCAGAAGTTAAGCGAAATTCTTCATGGTTCTCAGGCTGCAAATTGTAGCTCTGCCCGGCGCTCTGTCGTTAATGACACATCATTTAAAAACTGCCCGATCAAAAGAGTAAAATGGCTCTTTAGTTCTTCCCGTTGTCCACAATGAAGTGACATGCACGACATGTTATACGGGACTTGGACTGAAGATCCAATTGTTCGTGATCATCTGCGTTATTATCAATCAGTCACTACGGATCTGCATTTAGAGCAGTCACCAGGTGGCACACTCTCTATCTGCTGTTTTCGTAGCCTTTTCTTGAATGATTTCAAAGAAATCGGAAATTTCTTGAACATCTCCCTTGGTACGTTATTCCAATCCCTAACTCCCCTTCCTATAAATGAATATTTGCCTCAATTTGTTCACTTGAATTCCAAATTTATCTTCACACTGTGATCTTTCCTTCTTTTAAATACGCCACTCAAACTGATTCGTCTACTAATGTCATTCCACGCCATCTCTCCACTGACAGCTCGGAACATACCACTTAGTCGAGCAGCTCGTCTTCTTTTTCCCCAAGTCTTCTCAGCCCAAACTTTGCAACATATTTGTAACGCTACTCTTTTGTCGGAAATCACCCAGAACAAATCGGGCCGCCTTTCTTTCGATGTTTTCCAGTTCTTGAATCAAGTAATCCTGGTGAGGGTCCCATACACTGGAACCATACTCAGTTGGGGTCTTACCAGAGACTTATATGACCTCTCCTTTACATCCTTACTACAACCCCTAAACACCCTCATAACCATGTGCAGGGATCTGAACCCTTTATTTACAGTCATACTTATGTGATTATTCCAATGAAGATCTTTCCTTATATTAACACCTAGATACTTACAATGATCCCCAAAAGGAACTTTCACTCCATCAACGCAGTAATTGAAACAGAGAGGACTTTTCCTATTTGTGAAACTCATAACCTGACTTTTAACCCCGTTTATCATCATACCATTGCCTGCTGTCCATCTCACAATATTATCGAGGTCATTTTGCAGTTGCTCACAAACTTTAACTTATTAATTACTCTATACAGAATAACATCACCCACAAAAAGCCTTACCTCTGATTCCCCTTCTTTACTCATATCATTTATATATATAAGAAAACATAAAGGTCCGCTAATACTGCCTTGAGGAATTCCCCTCTTAATTATTACAGGGTCAGATAAAGCCTCGCCTACTCTAATTCTCTGAGATCCATTTTCTAGCAATATAGCAACCCATTCAGTCACTCTTTTGTCTAGTCCAATTGCACTCATTTTTGCCAGTAGTCTCCCATTATCAACCCTGTCAAATGCCTTAGACAGGTCAATCGCGATACAGTCCATTTGACCTCCTGAATCCTAGATATCTGCTATATGTTGCTGGAATCCTACAAGGTGAGCTTCGAACTGCCTTCTGTGGAACCAGTTATTAATTTCGCAAACATGTCTAACACAAGCAGAAAAAATGCCTTCCCAAAGCTTACATGCAACGCATGTCAAACTTACTGGCCTGTAATTTTCAGCTTTATGTCTATCATCCTTTTCTTTTTACACAGGGGCTACTATAGTAACTCTCCATTCATTTGGTATAGCTCTTTCATGCAAACAATAAACAAATAAGTACTTCAGATATGGTATTATATCCCAATCCATTGTCTTTAGTGTATCCCCAGAAATCTTGTCAATTCCAGGCGCTTTTCTAGTTTTCAGCTTTTGTATCTCATTGTAAATGTCGTTGTTATCATATGTAAATGTTAATACTTCTTTAGCATTAGTCACCTCCTCTATCTGAACATTATCATTGTAATCAACAATCTTTACATACTGCTGACTATATACTTCTGCCTTTTGAAGATCCGCCATACACACTCCCCTTGTTCATTAATGATTCCTGCAATGTCCTTCTTGGAACCTGTTTCTGCCTCCCATTTTTCACTAAAATTTGTATGGCATCTGTTCCTGGATGAATAGACGCTAGATATGAAGATTGTTGGAGATATAATCAATTGTACAAGAGAAAATGAAAATAAAATTCTGGTCTTCGTATAAACCCCCAGTCTATTCAGCGGTTTTTAAAATGTGTGCATATCGAAACCTGCTGTTGGATAAGTAGCCTATAAATATGAAGTTTGATCTAGGTATAATCAATAAGGTGTCTGTACCAAATAAGGCCCGACTCCATGTAAGACCCACTCAACCACCTGGCGTCATAAATGAAACTACAACGAAATTTTCCCGCGAATCCGTTAGTTCCTGACACCTTGTGAGAACGGCAGGAACTACTTCCATGATACGAGGGTGAGTCAATAAATAAGTCGCAAACATGTGTGTGCCTTATACCGTTTGAAATTACGCGCGCAAGTTTTGCCAGCGAATGGCAGCATATGTATGCTTGTCGTACGACATCTCGCAGGCACTCAGTCAGTCAGAGGTTGTTAGTGCACGATGGCACATGTGTTGCATCACTGTACACGAGAAGAACAGCGTGCAGTTGTGCGTTTTTTGTGGGCCAAAGGAGTGTCCACAGAAGAAGTGCATCACGAAATGCATCCCGTCTATGGTGAAAACTGTTTCTCACGGAAAGCTGTGTTCAACTGGATCCAGAAGTTTAACCATGGAAGGAAAAGCACCAGAGATGAGGAGTGTCCTGGTCGTCCTGCGGAGGTGTCAACTCCAACCACATTGCAGCGTGTGGATCAGCTCATCCATAATGACCGGGCTGCGACGATTTATTTTCATCTGTTTGGGCCCCTAAAACTCATTTGTGTGGCCGTCATTTTGATACAGATGATGCCGTAATCTATGAGGTTACACAGCAACCAAAGGACTTCTTTGCTGCTGGCTTTCAAGGACTTGTAAAGAGATGGCATAAGTGCCTGAATGTACAGGGTGAATATGTGGAAAAGTGAAATAAATGTCAGAAAGTGACTTTGATTACTTTTGCCTCAATTCAGTTTTGAGACTTATTTATTGACTCACCCTCGTACCTCGTGCACTGATCACTTCTTCGGCAGTTTTGTAACAACCCTCATCAAGGACGAGCGCTGTTCTTATTTGCAACGTATAATTATATACTTCATAACACACGCTTTCAGTTAAGTGGTGCCCTTGGAAGTATGTCTAGCAGTAGAGTAAATTATGCTCTTTAAGACTGTGGGTTTAGTTAATGAAATAAGTTTTTATTTAAAATTTACCAGAAGTATATGTCTTGCAACTACACTCAAACTTGGTGGCACTCAATAAGGCCCACACCTAGTACTCCAAATAAGGATCGGGTGGGCCTTATTAGGCATATACAGTATTCTGGTGTTTTTAACCCACGGTATTACAGTAAAGAGGCATTTCAACTAATTTTCTGTTGGGGAAGTAGTTTAGGTGAGGGAGGACATAAAGGGGATTAAACAAAATTTGAAAAAGTGTAATTTAACATATTTTTTATCGTAACATTTATTAAATAACCGTTACCGGTTCTGAATTTGCCCGTTCCTTCTTATTTTAGATTAATTCACTCATTAAAATGCCTACATGTGCGAGTGAAGATGATTTGAAGAGGGCTATGATGACAGTTGCAGAAGGAATGTCTGTCAGGACAGCATCAGAGAATTTTGATGTCTCCAGGGGAACATTACGCAATCATGTTGATTCTGGAGATGCTGTTAAGAAACAAGGACAGAAAGCTCGTTTGAATGACGCACAGGAAAAATCTTTGCCAGAGGGTTTTTCGTCTTGCGGAAGTAGGTCACCCAGTTACAGCCAAAGTCCATCCTTCGTCAACCTCCAACGCCGTAAACCAGAAATAGAAGGCAATCCCCCTCCAGGAACTCAGGTAGAAATAACGGGTAAGGATTAGATGAACCTTCATAAAATGGTTGCGTCATTTTGCAAAGTAAAATCCTACAGGTAAATTGCTATTGATTTTCGATGGAACGTCATCGTATTTAGATCCAGATAATTGCGAGGCTGGTCATGAACATGACCGCAGACTATTGCTTGCCCAGAAACACTATTCACCTATGGATAAATCAGTGTTCAAATCTCTTAATTCGCACTGGGTTGACGAAATTCATCTCTACTGCTCAAAAAATAGCAAAGCAGATGAAAAATAAAGCAATCAGCCGGCGAGGGTTCGGCAAGATATTTAGTAAAGTGTGACCGAAATCAACGTCACCAGCAATAGTTATCTCCGGGTTCCGTGCAACAGGCATTTGTCCATTTGACCCAAATATAATTCCTGAAAGTGCCTTTGCTCCATCGCATCCTACACAGGAGCGTGTTCCACCAGAAGCCTTGCCAACTGAACCTCAGCCGGAAGGAAACTCGCGAAATCAAGAACCATCAGCTGCATCCAGCAAAGGGAGACATCTTAATGACAAGCGAAACGATTCCAGATCAGGCGTGAGTGAACCGTTTTCAGTTCACGACAGTTCGAAAGATTTAGATTCCAATGATGATGAAGATGATGATGATGATGATGAGGAGGAGGAGGAGGGAGAATCTTCATTCCAAGATATTTTGAAAACGCCTGAATTT
Organism: Anabrus simplex; assembly: GCF_040414725.1. Taxonomy (NCBI): domain Eukaryota; kingdom Metazoa; phylum Arthropoda; class Insecta; order Orthoptera; family Tettigoniidae; genus Anabrus; species Anabrus simplex. Next base: position 259,577,965 of record NC_090266.1, read on the forward strand.
AAGAGGAAAACTTACTCTTACAAGGCTCAAGTTGTCACAAAGGCGTTGTTTGGTGACAAAATCCCAAAGTGCCATGCAAATATCGGTGACAAAACTAGACATAATTCTGGTGAAAGAGATCTTGAAATAGATCCTAAGAACATTCGTTCCAAGAAAATGTTGACCAGTTCTAGAAAAGAGAAAGGTCTGAAGACAACTCAGCACGAGGGAGAGCTTGGTAAGGCTGCACCTAACACCCATCAAGGTGAGTTTAGTCAGTCCAGGAATGGGTTGAACCATAAATTATTAAGCTAGTTTTTCAACATATCCACCCTTCCGGCCTATGACTTTGGGCGCCGGCTATAATCCCAGGGTCGTACACAGATGATCCCCGATGACATTTTGAAATAAAATAAACTTATCTTAAATTAATAAGCTGGAAGGAAAAGAGAGAAAAAGAATAATAAAAGGATTATGAATGAGAACCTTTTTTTGGAAGGCAATTTATTTATAAATTTTGGCAAAGCGATAACGAAAAATAAAAGAAAAACGGCGACCCTATAAGAAATACAATTGTTACTCAACTATTACTATGTCAACTGAAACCCATAATTATTCATCAATGTTACAAAATCGGCGAAAATCTGTAGCGAAGGGCCCTACGTAATATGAATAACACAAAATCCCCCAAAATCTTACATCTACACTGGCTTTACTGCAGTGGGAATGAAACACCTGCCACAAATATAGCAACCATATGGAACTAAATCCACAATCAATAAATTCACAATAACTACAAAACAGAATTTGCGTTGCCAAGTACACAGTAAACATATAATTCACAAATAACAAAAAAAAAATCGGTAATGATGATCATCAGTGAAATCAAGTCCATTGACCTGGTCTGACTGCGGTGAGGTTGAATGACATCTTCACTGTGTTTATGATTTCAGAATAGGACAGAGGTGATTTATGAGTCATCCACGAGTTTCCTTTCTGGCAGTCTGAATGTAACAGTACTCCCTTTCTTTTATGTGGTAACTGGCACCACGACTGAAAGGAACGATTTCTCATCATTTCAATCAAGATGGCGCCGTATTTTTATGTAAGATCAAAGTGCGAAATATGTACATAAATTTGTAGTTATTATCAGTGAAATATATAATTAAATATTTAATGTTCATAAAATATGCAACAGTATCAATGCACTAAATTTACAAAAATCTTCGTATTTTCATTTTATTATGACTTATGGTTATGATATGAGACAATAAAATTGTTTATAAGTACTTCAATATTTTATGACAAAATCATCGTTGTTGCTGTAGATAATTTATGTAGTCCACTGCTTTCAAATTGTGACCGTATTAAATAAATAAAGGGCATATTCAAAATACTTCAGATATTTTAAAATAATGTTATGCACTGTAAATCGCGGAGTATATTACACAATCTATTGTTGTACCTGATTTCCTGTTCGAGGTGAGATTCTCTAGTTATATTAATATAGTCTGAAAACGAAACGAGCTGACACAATTCTTTAAATAATTACCTAGATATGTACAAAAATGTTACATTCCTCACATAAAATGTAAAGATATGTAAAATCAAACACCATATCAGAACCACAATTCGCCGACAATTTTATTTTTCAGTTGTCTCCAAGTAAAGGAATAGAATATGCGGTGCTCTCCGCAGAAATGTTCGTCAGCCGGGTGGCAGGAATGAGTAGGCGGGCAGGGAATACTACTTAAATAAATTACTATGGAAATGAACCGTTCCCATCCAAATAAAAATATGCCAAGCTAAGCCGGAGAGCTTCGTGGTACGTTCGTTAAATTTTGGGCATCATTACTAAAACAAACTTCCTAAGAAGTAAATACCAATGGTATATGAATGGGAAACAGTGTCAATATTTTGTGAATAAGAAGCAAATTCGGGGGGTAAAATAGGTTTATTAAACTAAGACACATGATAAATTATTCACACTAAATTTGAAAATAAAAATAGAAAGAAATTTAACCAGACTCAAACGGTCAGTAAAATACAACCATGTGCCGAGCACATCTGAAATTAATTACAATAAAACACATAAAACGATAGTCGGACGAAATGCCGAACAAATGGAAACAAATAAAAAGCATAAAAAATCTTGGTAAGTATCTACATCTTGCTTTGAATCGACGCCGATAAGTAAGTATGCCGGTACTCCCAACGGTGCGCGATCTCGCAATCGTCCGAAAAGACGTTTCCGACAAAAGAAAATCAAGCTAGTTTCGATCCATTATTTACATATTTACATAATCAAAGTAATAAAACACAAGGCAAATCCAGGTTTCACTAATCTTACAAACTACACTGATTCTATCGACAGACCGTTCTGTCACAAATGTACCTGCATTGAAGCTGACTTCCCTTAGAAATTAGTTCCGGGCTAAGTTAAAATACAAATAAGTAAAACTACGTTGACACGATGACATGGACAACGAAACATAAGCTTTGTCATACACGACAAATGAAATAAACAATGAATAAAATCCTGAAAATTAAGGCAAAAATCACTGGTCATTTGAAATAAAATACATAAGAAAAATATTCTTCATGAATGAGGTCCTAATAATGCATAACCCAGTAAACGCCTGGGTTAAGTAGGTTACGCCTTCCTGGCACAACAGGCGGATATCCACTTTCACTTGTATATCAGCTGTAAACACCGCAAGAACTTCTACCTAGCAGAAAGATGAACAGAGCGAGCGGGTTTGGAGGGCTATTCTTACGAGGGGTCGTCAAGGGCGTTCTCCCCTCACTCACAGCGGATACTAGTATGCTGTCCTTTCACATTACAAGGGAAACTTCAAATGCCATTCTCTTCGCTTCTATAGATGCCGCTCTACACAAAAATAAACCATCCTCCTATTCACAAAAAGGCTCTGTCTTAACAGAGTAACTAGGCTTCCATATCTCAACTTAATAACTGCGCATTTCTCTATCAAATAAGACGTCACTCAGGCCTTCTTTAATCGCGGCATGGGAGTTCGAATCTCAACTGTATCTCCGAATATCCAGGCGAATTGAAGCCCGTCTCCTAATAATTAGCCACCACTCATGGGAGACTACTGGCAAAAATGAGTGCAATTGGACTAGACAAACGAGTGACTGAATGGGTAGCTATATTTCTAGAAAATAGATCTCAGAGAATTAGAGTAGGTAAAGCTTTATCTGACCCTGTAATAATTAAGAGGGGAATTCCTCAAGGCAGTATTATCGGACCTTTATGTTTTCTTATATATATAAATGATATGAGTAAAGGAGTGGAATCGGAGGTAAGGCTTTTTGCGGATGATGTTATTCTCTATAGAGTGTTAAATAAGTTACAAGATTGTGAGCAACTGCAACGTGACCTCGAAAATGTTGTGAGATGGACAGCAGGCAATGGTATGTTGATAAACGGGGTTAAAAGTCAGATTGTGAGTTTCACAAATAGGAAAAGTCCTCTCAGTTTTAATTACTGCGTTGATGGGGTGAAAGTTCCTTTTGGGGATCATTGTAAGTATCTAGGTGTTAATATAAGGAAAGATCTTCATTGGGTTAATCACATAAATGGAATTGTAAATAAAGGGTACAGATCTTTGCACATGGTTATGAGAGTGTTTAGGGGTTGTAGTAAGGATGTAAAGGAAAGAGCATATAAGTCTCTGGTAAGACCCCAACTAGAATATGGTTCCAGTGTATGGGACCCTCACCAGGATTGCCTGATTCAAGAACTGTAAACAATCCAAAGAAAAGCAGCTCGATTTGTTCTGGGTGATTTCCGACAAAAGAGTAGCGTTACAAAAATGTTGCAATGTTCGGGTTGGGAAGAATTGAGAGAAAGAAGAAGAGCTGCTCGACTAAGTGGTATGTTCCGAGCTGTCAGCGGAGAGATGGCGTGGAATGACATTAGTAGACGCATAAGTTTGAATGGCGTTTATAAAAGTAGGCAAGATCACAATATGAAGATAAATTTGGAATTCAAGAGAACAAACTGGGGCAAATATTCATTTATAGGAAGGGGAGTTAGGGATTGGAATAACTTACCAAGGGAGATGTTCAATAAATTTCCAATTTCTTTGAAATCATTTAGGAAAAGGCTAGGAAAGCAACAGATAGGGAATCTGCCACCTGGGCGACTGCCCTAAATGCAGATCAGTATTGACTGATATTTTTCCCTTCATTGAAATTTTCACAGGCCTCTCTTTCTGTTTCAAGACCCTAATTATATTCTAGGCGATATCTGCCTTTCGTTTTCACTTTCGTTTTCACTTTCGTTTTCACCTTGTGAAGTCAGTGGAGTTATGAGCGTGGAAATCAACAAGAGCCAAAAGAACGTGGTGACATTATTCTGAAGGAAGAAATCTTGAAAATGGCCAATGGTAGAAGTTTTCTCCTTGTGGATGACGGACTCGAAAAAAGAATCCTAGTTTTCAGTGGAGACAAAGGAAAATGAAGTTGAAAATCATCTACACAATACTTAGTGATGGTACTTACATTTATGGGCTGCAGAAAACAGTTTGCGCAAGTCTACACTGTTCACGCAGACCTAGGAGGCCGGTCTGTCGAAGCACATTTGTTCCGTGTGGTATTTGCCCTACTCCCTAATAAGAAGAAAGAAACCTACATTCCCCTGTTCCTTCTTATTAAATAAGTAGTTCCACATTGGTGTCCCTGTAAAGTCAATGTTGATTTTGAGGTAGCTGCAATATTGGCTCTACATCAAGTGTTTCCCTCAACTCAAATGAGTGGGTGCCACTTCCACATGAAGAAATGCTTATGGAGAAAAATCCAAAGTATGGGTCTACAAGAGGAATACCGTCAGAATGAAGAGTTGAAATGAAATGGCGCATGCCTTTTACTGCCGGGTGTGTCCGAGGACAAATGAAGAGTTAAGGCTTCAAGTTACCATGTGTGCGGCACTGGCATTTTTGAAAACCGGAGGACGTAGATGACGGATGGCTCCAGGTTCATAAGGAAGCTCCCGACAACCAAAAAAACTCTTCAAGTTTTTCGAATACTTTGTGGATACATGGCTGCAAAATGAAGAGATCCCCATCGAAATGTGGAGTTGCTACGGTAAGAGACACAGAACCACGAATGTTGGTAGAAGGATGGCACAAGAAACTAAATACATTCGTTGGAACCTCCATCCCATAGTCAACATGCTGGTCGAATGTCTGAAGAAGGAAGCGGAACACACAAATTGCATGAACATGAGCTTAGAAATACATCTTGAAGGGAAGAAGAGAAAGACGAAATATTGAAACTGCACGACAGGATTGCGAAAACTGAAGAAGTATATGAAGAGACAAGAGACATTAGGTCCTGCTTTAAAGCCATTTCTCATGTTCGGAAATTGGACTAAATTACGGTAACCCATATGTAAATATTTAGGGTAAATTTATACGTATGTAAAGATAAAGAAGCCGGGCTGAGTGGCTCAGACGGTTAAGGCGCTGGCCTTCTAACCCCAACTTGGCAGGTTCGATCCTGGCTCAGTCCGGTGGTATTTGAAGGTGCTCAAATACGACAGCCCCGTGTCGGTAGATTTACTGGCACGTAAAAGAACTCCTGCGGGACTAAATTCCGGCACCTCGGCGTCTCCTAAGACCTTAAAAAGTAGTTAGTGGGACGTAAAGCAAATAACATTATTATTATTATTATTATTATTATTATTATTATTATTATTATTATTATTATTATTATTATTATTATTATTATTATTATTAAAAATGACGAAGCTTATGAAGGCTGATTTTAAACACGCGAAACGGTGAACCCATGACCTTTGTGCCCTAAGAATATTATGTATTAAATTGTCAATGGGAATACGGAGTTCGATTTCTTGACAGCGCGGAGTTGACGCGTGGCTGGGGATGGCTACCTTCTGTGCTACGCTCTGGGATACGTGACGTCATTTGCCCGTGTCGACGGCGGAAGAATCTAAGTCATTTTTGTGGGTTATTTCAGAAGAGCGCGTGTGTATGGCGTACCCACGCCAAGTCGACAAAAATATAGTGCCTATCAAATGAGGTCATTTATCCAGCTAATTGAATATGTATACATTTTAAATGTCCATGAACACTACCGCCAGAAATGTAGCAAGTATGTAGTCCCCTTCAAAACTCTTGTAATTACAGTTTAGTTAAGACAGAAAAGTTACGGAAATTTTCTTGGCGGCAAAGGGAGATGCCCGGAGAGAGTGGGTAGTTCCTATAAATAAGAAGTGACGCCATGATAAAGCCCCTGCATTTTGTATCACGAGGCTGAAGACAGAGGGTTGAGCTGCTCTGTAAAAGCGAACGACAAAAGTAGACTAAGTCCAACCAACAGATTTGAGCTGTTGTGGCCGGGGTCTTGACTCCATGTGGAGATAGTTTTTCTAGAGTGGAAATAATTGTACCAAAAGGGACGGTCAAGGTAACGAATAAATTTGTATTTGATAAAGAAAGTAATTCGTGTGCTGAAATAATTACAGTCCATCGTGTGCGCTCAACAAGAACAAGTGAAGGGCATTTTCTTTTTTAAATGCTTTATTTCCAGAAAACCGGAAGAATAAAATGATCTGTACAGCCAGAAATGTAAAAATGGCTAAATAAAAATGCCAGGGTCACAGGTGAGCCCTAAGCTGAACGCTGGCGTGACCTAAGGTATGTGACTTACTGTACCATCTTACCACCTATTACATCTTGTTTCATGATGTCTAAATTATATGTATTTGAAGGGGGTATATGCGACGCAGTTGGTCGTCCCTATGTGGTTTTTGTAAATGTCAGAATACGATGAAAAAAGGGTCATTTGTTTTATTTTCCACTTGAATAAAATTTTGAAGTTTTGCGAGTGCCGTATGATGTCGTAAAAGTTATTAAATAGGGTTTCGAAGTTATATCACGTCCAATGTAGATCGTCATTTCCGTGTGTTTATATTGCCGATATGTCGTGATGTAAAATTAAGATGTTCATTCGACGTAAAAATTTTCTGTCTGAATTTTGACGTAAATAATATAAGAAATCCATGGTTACCCATTTTCAATCGGGTGGAAGCGCGCTGTCGGGTGAGAGTATAGAGTGATGAATTTGGTCACGGAGTGAAATGTTTTTCTAGTCCCATTTAGACTGTGTCTGTCTGACAATAAAATAGATTTTTTAGAATTTTACGGTCATTTTCGTGAAAATCCAGTTATTAAAATACGATATCATTTTATGCGAAGTCATTCATTATTAAAGCACTGTGCGTTATTAGACGTCGTGGATTCTGGTGAGGATTTTATTCCAGTTCTTTTGTCAGTGATAGTCGTGAGTTTGGGAAACAGAGGTTAGTTTCGTCGTGTGAGTCGAGATGAGATTTGTGAATCAGGTGTTGGAGACCTGTCAATGAAGTCGGGACTTGTGGAAGCCCGAGGAAGATTTTGTATAATGTTTGGGGATGGAAAGTAGAAGTAGGGAATCCATGCCGGTATTAATTTGCGACGTGTACAATTAGTGTGGGCATTTTGAAGTATAATCTATGTGCATTTTTTTGGTTAGAATATCGTATTTGTGTAATTATCTCGGCAGAGTTTAAAGGTTGCATTCTGAGAGGCCAGTCAGGTAGAACGAACAGATGTCTCATATCACTGCCAAGCGAGGGTTGGGGTGAAATGCCGTCAGCTGATAGGGGTTCGCCGCTCGAATAACAGAACATGCAGAGTGTGTTACGCATTGAATTGGGATTGCATTTCTCGGCAGAGGATAACGTTAAATGTTGGATTTAGTTGAAATTTTCATCCGGGAATAACGTGTGAGTTATTAGATACTGTAAATTTGTTTAATTGAGAACGTAATGTGCATTTGAGACCACGAACTTAGAGTATAATGAGCAAGGTACAGGATATAAAACTGGACGTGAATGATGTAATAGTTCTTTTCCAGCTATCGGAATCAACAGATAAACATCACATGATTAAAAAAATTTACGTCATATTGTGTAGGAATTTGTGAAAAAACCATCCGTCCGTGGAAATAAAATTTGTTGTTCTTTAGGATTTCATTAAATCATTTAAATTTATTTAATTATTAAATTCAGTGAAAACCGCATTTTGAAATAACTTTAAATCAAGCGAATAACTTGGAGATGCATTCTGGAAATCGTAGTTTATTTTCTGGGGTATATGTAAATGTTAACGTAACGATTAAGGGGGCATATCCGAAGGTAACGGATTTTACTGCCACGAAGTATTGTGAGCATTGTTGTTGTTGCATGATTTGACTTTGTTTGATTGAGCAGAAATGTGCTGGGGTTAGTAAGGTGGAAACTTTGGTCATCAACCGATGTAACATAATTGTGTTTAGCTTTCAGCTTAGAAACTTGGATGGTCGTGGGGTCATCAACCTCAGTGACTTAGAGTAGGGCCATATGCCACCGTAGAATCATTTTCCTTGCGGTCATCATCCACAATGACTTTAAAGTAACTTAGAAGTATAGATGTCGGTCCATGACATAGTCGCAGGTCACATCGATTCAATTAAGGGTCCATGCCGTATAACCACTGTGTGGCACACACCGATTGGACTGCCTTAATTATACCCATAGTCCAGAGTTCGTGTTACGAGGTCTGGACCATAAAGAATCACTATGATGGTACATGTAGTCTCACATGGAAGCCGAATTTAAGGATTTCCAGACTTTCTTTTCTTTAATTAATAATTGAGACAATGGTTTCTAGTAAGAATGCCCATCAGGCAGTTAAGCCAAAGGCTCACACCAGTGATCTGACCTTCTATGTAAAAAAATGATTGTCCAGTGGACACGATTGAGTTAAATGATACCGTTGATAACTCACGAATACTTCAGGAATTACTTGAATAAATAGAAACATGTTTTTAAAACAAACCTTTCATTTGAGTAGATAGATTAGAATTACTGAACCCTACCTTTACCTCAGCAAGTGACGAAGAACCCGATACGACCCAAGAGACAGATCTCATGAGCTTTTGCTGATAGATAAGAAATGTAGGTATCCTTCAGTATGGACCAAAGGGTTCAATGGTAATATGATAATTATCATTTTGACAGTCTAAAGCCTGTGTAAAGTGTGATGGAAGTCAGTTTGAATAAGTTGTGTGGAATAAAGATTGTTTTATTTACGGGGGTCGCTTACATTACATTTTTATTTCTTTTTTTCGAAGATAGTGTTCGCAAATTTCCGGCAACGAAATATTTACCAAGACCTGGGAAATCCTAGTCAGGTAGTAATAATCCCTAGTGTGCGCGAATTTCCGCTTTAATGATGTGTTCGCAAATGACCATGTTCGCACTTTTCTGCACACCCGTTTTGTCCCCGGTACGTTCCATCCGGACACCAAACAACCTGACTTTATTCCTACTCACCCGACCAGTTCCGTCTAACCCGAATCGACAAAACGTGTTTGCTTTTTCTTCAGGGTGTCGTGAGACTTTGCAGAACACGCCCATAAACACCGGGATAATATCCAATAATTTTGTTTCCGTGATGGAGAAAAGGGACTTCATTGAACTGGTGAGAAATATGAAACCGTTGTGGGGTTAACGGAAAAAAATTATGAACGCCGTGATGTGAAATCACTCTGCTGGAACGAGGTAGGGAAACCTTGAATGTTTCTGGAATGTAAAACCAAGAAATTTCCACAATTAATATCAAATAAAAATGTACAAAATTTTGCGTGAATAAATTTTAAGTACTAGTGCACTTGCCATGGTCGTACTATGACTGATGAAGAAACTATTGAGAGGACAATTACCGCTGGTAATAACTGCGACCAGTGTCAAAACCTCTGGCGGTTAGTCTGGACAGTTAACCGATTCTCAGCTTGGTGGGGTCCGATCCCGTGTCCAATGTAAGTATATTCTTAAGGCCTGTTTTCGCATGTAGGACCATACCATTTGCATTGATCAGCAGTTGGGTATTTTCATTGTAGGATTGTAACCCTACTGTGTTGGTACCGTGCTGTCTTGGATCGCCAAGCAGAGCGACTACGGCCTACACTGTCGTTGCCTGGTCTCAGTACAGTACCAAACAAAACGACATGGCGCAACAGCCCCGAAGAACCATGGCCTACCAAGCGACCGCTGCTCAACCCGAAGGCCTGCAGATTACGAGGTGTCGTGTGGCCAGAATGACGGATTCTCTCGGCCGTTATTCTTGGCATTCTTGACCGGGGCCGCCATCTCACCGTCAGATAGCTCCTCAATTGTAATCACGTAGGCTGAGTGGACCTCGAACCAGCGTTCAGATGCAGGTAAAAATCCATGATCTGGCCGGGAACCGAACCCGGTGCCTCCGGGTAAGAGGCAGGCAGGTTACCCCTACACCGCGGGGCCGGCTCACAGTACAGCACCACATGTGAACATTAGAAACGGTCGTCCTAGTGTCGCCAAGTCGGTCTTCGTCTTATTTCGGTGATAATCGGAAGCACTCAGGTACATTTATTTTTGAAAATCTCTGTCAAAACTACGCCGGAGACATGAAGTACAATTATCGGGACATAGGAATTTAATTATTAATGTTTAGTCGATGAATAATTGAAGATGCAAAATACCTAGGAACAAAGTAGCCTACGCCGGACACCTGGAAATACAAATAATCGGAATCGGCTGATTATTATTTTTGTTTTCTCAACTGTCCTGTAACTCACGGCGCTCTTTGTTCTCGTCGGTACGAGATAACAATCGCCAACAATCCGAACACTCTAGTGAAATACCGTATATTCTCTTGAACGTCTTCTTTTTTAAAAACAAAGTTTTCAGGCGTACCGTGTTATTCAATTAAATAAATTATTACCTTCGTGATAGTTCGGACGGATACCTATACGAAATACCGTGTCTATTGTCTACACGAATGTAAAAGCTGCGGAAGTTACAACTCCTTATAATAACCTGTCTTTGTAAGTATTCTACTAACGAACCCACAGATATTAACATATATAAGAAGGTAATATGTTTATTTCCCCCGACCTAAATTCGAAACAAAGTACACCTAACCTACTTCACTAATAATAATAATTTCGTGTGGCTATTTCTAGCCGAGTGCAGCCCTTGTAAGGCAGAACCTCCGATGAGGGTGGGCGGCATCTGCCATGTCTAGGTAACTGCGTGTTATTGTGGTGGAGGATAGTGTTATGTGTGGTGTGTGAGTTGCTGGGATGTTGGGGACAGCACAAACACCCAGCCCCCGGGCCAATGGAATTAACCAATGAAGGTTAAAAACCCCGTCCCGGCGGGGAATCGAACCCGGGACCCTCTGAACCGAAGGCCAGTACGCTGACCATTCAGCCAACGAGTCGGACACCTACTTCACTTACAACACGTAATCAACCGAACACCAACTGCACTACTTGATATAAAATTTAAATATCGCTAATCTTAATTTCTACCAATAAGCACTAAATACCAGTATATAAATAGCATTAAATGGATGACACACACACACAATCATGGAGTCGATGATTCTGGCACAAGTACTCCATCCAGAATGCCTGGTCATGAATCTCATTGCCTGTAGCGTAGAATGAAGTACAGAAAATAGCATTAACATTTTTTTTTCACTGGTGTTATTTTATAATAGAAGATGTTTCATGTGTAGTGCTAGAAATACAATAAAACATAATGAAGCAAACGGCACACGTACGCTTTTGTGTTATCACACATTAGTCACACCTTCCTTTCAGCAGAATACCCAGTGTTTAGGGAACTGTTCTGTCATTCATGAAGTATCGAAATATTTCCATGAACCTTGTAACTCAAAACTTCCACGGACCCCAACCTGTTGTAGCGCAGTAAACAATGATTGCTATTGTCTTCGTACTGGCACGTCACTGCGCAAATAGTTGTGTAAAATACAGACTGCCAACGCAACTTTTTCAACATTTTCTGAATGCCAAAGGGATTCTCCACTGCTCGACGTGTTTTCGACTGGCGGTAATTATAATTCGCCTAGATTTCAACACTGCGAGCTGTGGATCCTGGGTATGGGCGGATCAGATACTTTTTCTGTGGGAAAGCTTCATCACCAAGTCAGCGCCTCCTAGAGAACAAATGTGACAAATGTAACATCACTCCCTGAAAACATGACACCTGGCAATAAATACGGTAAAATAAAAGTGCTCTTGTGTTATTACGGTGTTCTCTTCTAAAGTAACTACTATGGAAAACACAGCTACTAAATTTGGCAATGTGTCAAGAAGTACATACTGTAGATACAGATCCCTTGTTGCCAAAAAAAAAAAGAAAGAATAGCTCAATAAACTTCTAAATATTGTCATATTATCAACATAATAAATAATATGGCATGTGCAAAATTAAAATACAACCCCCTCAGCTTACATACTCAAGTATTCCACAAGCATACCACAAGTTCAGTAATACCATACCCTTACCAGGTAGGAGATTCTGGAACCTACAAACCCACCCTAGCATGAGCAATTCTTGTAATTGATGATAATTGTTACAAAACAAGTAGCACAATTACCACAGTTTTGAGTGATGGAGCAGTTGTGTTGAAACAGGTACTCAAACACTTCTTACCAATTCAAACAAAAATATTGCTATTCTTAAATTAACAAAGGCAACCAACCATTGCATTGAGAGATTTAGTAGACAGTATTGGTATCAGACAAGTATTCTAGGCAGTTTGGAAACTGAGAAGGAACAACTCCTAAAACGTTTAGACCAAATTAGAATGCATTCACCTAGGTATAAATGCTCTCGTCTATTAATTCATGGCACCACTTACTTCACAGGACCATGTCATGTCTTAGATATATCTGGTTGATTTTAATATAAAATGAATAGCACACAAGGAGACAGAGAAAATCATTGAGTGAATGTAATTTACAATAATTATACAGAACCTAACATAATTGCAATAAACACAATTACATTGCTGTCTAGCCTGAACTAAAAATATTAACCCACACTAAGAGGTATATTCCCTCATGCGATATAATAAATAGAACTGCCTCACTTGCAGTTAAGGCTCCAGCACAGAAGGAATACTTGAAAGCTAATACCTTACATGCCTTCATAATTTAGGCCCTATAAGTTTTCCCAGAATATCACTGTACCCACAACAGTAGTCCTATAAAATAAGGTGAATACTCAGCACATCCCAAACTAAATGTAATAACTGGTCAATTCAATACAGCAAATGCTTAAATCAGTAAGATATAAATCACCCAAAAAAAATCTACTATTTCATTTATAAATAGCAAAGATATAAGAGACCTATCCACACACCTTTCACAAGCCTTGGATGAGATAAAGGTGCAGTCAATAATTTCCCATTTCTCTCATCATACATGCTGGTCGTCCATTCAACCTCATGAGTTTTTAAATGGAGCTCGCACACTTACAACACAGGGCTCCATTTCAAGGACCATTCCACAACTTAAGTCATTGAATGATTGAAATCAAATATAATATACTAATAACTAAGACTTACCTTTGAATTTTTGGAAGGAATGAAATCATTTCGGCGAATAGCTGTTAACCACTTAGCTCTCTCCGAATCGTCAGTTGGAAACGAGAAAACACTCACTTTAGGACCAGTGCGATAATTGCCCTTACAATTTGGAACACTGCATTTCTGAGGCATCGTTATTCATAATTTGGAAAACAGTGATCACAATTCACAGCAACACACCATTAAAAATCAAGTCAGTTCTAACCTCACGTGGTGGCCATGCCGGCACTTTAAACACAATTTATTAATATTAACAAATTATAAGTACTAACACCTTTAACTGAACTTACACTAATAGGAATATTAAGCGAGTGTTAACATACAAGACTCGATTAAGATTAATATAGTCGATGAAAAACACACATAACAGGGAGACGCGACCAAATACACCAAGCGGCAACAAGTTGAGTTACTGGCATGGGCCCAGTTGGACATACGTCATCATCTACTTTCATTCGTGTTGCCAGGCCTTGTTCTCTAGGAGGCGCTGACCAAGTATTACATAAGGAAACGGTTCATTATGACTCGGCAACTGGTATAGTCTTTTTAACGTTTTGTTTTCCAAAGATCTTCCTAAAACTGATCTTGAGAATAGTCCTCCGTCACTTGACTTACCATAACCTCCTACATCAACAGCAATGCATCTGTATTTGGCGTTCACTAACACCAAGAGACCTGAAGAAAAAAAATATGTTTATAGTAATAAAAGAGAGACCCGCTGCTTGTGGGCGCTTGAATAACAGTGTGTTTTCCGTCTATAGCTCCTACACGGTTAGGAAAACGCCGCATATCATAGAATTCTTCGGATATTTTCTTCCATATTTGCACAGTAGGCTGGAACATTTCGTGTGGAATTTTTTTTCCCAAATCCTCACAGGTGGAGACTATTATATATTGAACATCTGTTTGGAAATTCTGTAACTGAAATTCATGGAGATCTGTGAATTTGCAGAAGCGAGATGCCTGTAAAATGTGTAAATGTATATTATTCAGTACATCTTTCCAAAGTTAGGAGGGGGAGTATTTATACTGGTGAAAGTGGAATTTGTGAGCTGCGAAAAAGTTAAGGGTGAGGAACATGAAATTCTAGGTGTAAGACTCATCTCTAAACACGATAGGCAACTTGATGCTTTTGGGGTGTACTGACCGGGCAAGGCTGACGCTGATGCAGAATTGTTTGATAAGATATTCAGCTGTGTGGGGAACAATACAGAGAGGAATACGTAGTGGAAGGGAATGCGAATAACAGAAATTATGACCAACAAATTGTGAATAAGTTATTATGGGAAGGGCAGCTGAATCAGAAAGTGATGGAAACAACTAGAGGGAAAAATATTCTAGACGTGGTGCTGATAAAACCAGATGAGCTCTATAGGGAAACTGAAGTGATATATGGCATAAGTGATCGTGAAGCTGTCTTTGTCAGAGTTAAAAATAAATGTGTTAGAAAGGAATGTTCTAAAAATAGGACTATAACGCAATACCATATGGCTGATAAGAGGGGATTGGGGAAATTTAAAAGAAGCAATTATGATCAATGGAAAATGGTAAATAAACATGTAAACAGCGTATGGGATGAGTTTAAAGCAATTGTTGAGAGTGTGAAAGCAGATGTGTACCTTTAAAAGTGGTAAGGGATAGTAAGGACCCACTATATTATAACATGGAAATAAAGAGATAAAGAAGGAAGTGCAGAAAGAAATAGAATTAGAAATGGTTGCTGGTGTAAGGAGAGATTAAAGGAGCTCACTAGGAAATTAAATTCAGCAAAACTATCAGCTGAGGATAACGTGATGGCAAACATAACTGGGAGCCACATAAATTTTAGGGAGCAATGGAAGGACATGTATATATATAGTTTAAGGCAGAAACAGATTACAGGAAGGAAATTCCTGGAATCATTAATGAACAAGGGGAGTGTATATGCGAGGACTTACAGAAGGCAGAAGTATTCAGCCAGCAATATGTAAAGGTAGTTGGATATAAAGATAATGTCCTGATAGAGGAGGCGACAAATAATGGTGAAATACTGGAATTTACTATGATAATAAAGACATTTATGAAAAGATACAAAAGTTGAAAGCTAGAAAGGCAGCTGGAGTTGATAAGACTTCTGGGCATATTAAAGGCTATGGGTTGGGATATAGTGCCATATCGGAAATACTTATTTGATTACTGTTTGCATGAATGAGCTATACCAAATGAATGGAGAGTGGCAGTAGTAACCCTAGCGTACAAGAGAAAGGGTGACAAACATAAAGCGGAAAATTACAGGCCAGTCAGCTTGACATGTGTAGTTTGTAAGTTCTGGGAAAGCATTCTTTCTGATTATATTAGCCTTTTTTGCGAAATTACTAACTGATTTGATAGAAGGCATTTCGGGTTTAGGAAACGTTATTTCAGTGAAGCTCAATTTGTAGGATTCCAGCAACATACTGTATAGCTGATATTTTGGATTCAGGATGTCAAATGGACTGTATCGCTATTGACGTATCCAAGGCTTTTGATAGGGTAGATAAAGGGAGATTACTGACGAAAATGAGGGCAATTGGACTATACAATAGAGTGTTTGAATGGGAAATAGAATAGGTGAAGTGTTACCTAATCCTGTAATGATTAAGAGGGAGGTCCCGCAGGGCAGCATTATTGGACCTTTACGTTTCCTTATATATATAAATGATACGAGCAAAGATCTGGAATCACAGATAAGATATTTGTATATAGTAGTAAATGAGTTGCAGGATTGTGAGGAGTTCTAGGAAAAACCAATTCAGCGCAGTTTCTTTTCAGAAAGCCAAGTAATTTAAATCCTTTCCTAGAAATCTTGTCCAAATTTTTCTCGAAGAAAAGGCCGTAACAATTTTAAAGTGTCACACCAAGATCATTTATTTCATTTACACGAGCTATTTGAAAATTGTATATATATTAAGGGTAATTTACTGGTCCAACTTACGTGCATATGTAACTGCATTGCATTTTGACGTATTCAATCCAAGTAGCCACTTTTCACACCAGTTAAGTAGGAGGTTTAAGTCAGACTGTAGCAACTTACAGCCCAACTCATTATTTATCGCCTTAAATATCTTTAGATTGGAAGTTGGGTGCTACGGCTTTGACATTATACCATCAGATTTTACTACGCAAACCCTTCTAATCCACTCCAAGGCGCTTCCTCCTATCCCGTATGATGAATCAAAGTCTTTGGAGAAGTCCATGTAAACAACACCCACTTGTTGGCTCTTATCTAGACATTCTGAAATTAAGTTGATATACTTAATACGTAGACTTTCACGACCACTAAATGACATTATGATAATTATTTGGGGATATTAGGTCGTGTAATAATAAATAAATACCAGCTGACGCGTTTCAATCCTGCGACCATGATCGTCTTCAGAGCAACAACAAAGCAAAATGGCTACGGTCTCTCCATAGTAACCATACTCAAGATAGAGAGACCCTGTTAGATATATATAGTTCATTCCAGGGCCTCCAGAGTCACGGAGAAAGATGTTGACGAGTTAACTATGGAGGGTAGCCATGATCTACTCAGTATATAGCCGTCACCTTTGTTAAAATTATTCGGGCGTTTAGCAATTTCTATCGCCTCACGAATGATTCTGGGAATAAAATGTTTCTCTTTACAAATGACAGAAGTTGCATCAAAAACTATTTGATGGTCATTATGTATGGCATGTTCTGCCACAGCAGACTTCTCTGGCTGGCAAAGACGTAAGTGCCTGCGATGTTCTTTAACCCTTGTTGCTACTTTCCTACATGTTTGGCCGACATAAACCGATCCACAGGAGCAAGGAATCATATATATTCCAGCGCAGTTTAAACCAATAGGATCTTTGACAGATCGCAAACAATTGCCTATGGTGATATTAGACTTAAAAATGGTCTTGATATTGTGCTTTCTGAGAATATTGCCGATCCTATCCGTGACAGATTGCACGTATGGCAAGAAGGCCAGACTCAAAGGACGAGAATTACGTGACAATCTGTCTTTTGGCTTAGGATGTAGCACTTCGTCAATCTGTTTCCCCACCGGGCGAGTTGGCCGTGCGTGTAGAGGCGCACGGCTGTGAGCTTGCATCCGGGAGATAGTAGGTTCGAATCCCACTATCGGCAGCCCTGAAAATGGTTTTCCGTGGTTTCCCATTTTCACACCAGGCAAATGCTGGGGCTGTACCTTAATTAAGGCCACGGCCGCTTCCTTCCAACTCCTAGGCCTTGCCTATCCCATCGTCGCCATAAGACCTATCTGTGTCGGTGCGACGTAAAGCCCCTAGCAAAAAAAAAAAAAAAAAAATCTGTTTCCCTGAATAGCCATTGCTCAGAAATGTTCTGGTTAGGAACTCAATTTCACCGTTTAATTTATCCTCCTCACAAACCTCCCTTGCTCGGCTGATAAGAGTGTTAAGCATAGCACGCTTTTGGCAAGGATGGTGATGAGAGGACCCATGAAGGTATCTATTAGTATGGGTAGGTTTACGGTAAACCGAATGACCTAAAGTTCCATCTGATTTCTTAGAAACCAAAACATCCAAGAACGGTAAACATCCTCCACGTTCAGTCTCCATGGTAAATTTAATGTTTGGATGTATGCTGTTCAAGTTATCCAAAAATATGGATAATTCGTGTTCACCATGGGGCCAGATAACAAATGTGTCATCGACATATCTCAACCAGATGGACGGCTTGAGCGTGCAAGATTGAAGACAACGCTCTTCAAAATCTTGCATATAGAAATTAGCGATGACTGGTGCCAATGGCGATCCCATGGCAACACCATCCATTTGTTCGTATATTGTTCCATGAAAACTGAAACATGTATTAGTGAGGACAAGGTGAAACAGATTAACAATGTCACCAGGAAAGATTTTATCCAACAGAGACAAGGTGTCTATGATTGAAACCCTAGTGAACAGAGACACAACATTAAAACTGACTAGAATATCACCAGGATAAACACGCATATTGGATAAAATGCCAATAAAATGCGATGAATTCCTGATGGATGTCTCATTACCTATGTACGGCTTGAGAAGTTCTCCAAGGTATTTGGCCAGGTTGTATGTAGGGGAACCTATACTGTTAACAATAGGTCTAAGTGGAAGCCTGCTGTCGCAAACCACGAGAAACATCATTCGGAATCGAGCTAGCTTTAAGAAGAGACGCTGTTTTCCTATCAATGGCGTTGGTAAGATCATTTTTTAGCACCTTATAGGTGGGATCACTGAGAAGTTCCTCAATCTTGTTATTGTAGTCAACGGTGTTCATAACCACAGTAGCATTGCCTTTATCAGCCTTCAACACCACCAAGTCCTTGTTCAATTTTAGTTGTTTAAGTGCATACCTCTCTTTGGAAGTAAGGTTAGGACGAGGGGGTTTGAAATGTCTGATAATGGTGGCGGTTTCAAGACGAATCTCCTCAGCAATATGATCCGGTAAGGGCTTAAGAGAAGCCTCAACACCACAGATGATCTCCTCAGTCGGAAGCTTAAGAGGTGAAATCGCAAAATTTAATCCCTTCTCGAGCACAGACATAGAAGGAGTATCCAAATTAGTGGTGGATAGATTAACCACTACTTAAGAAGAATTCAAGTGTGCGACAGAATTCTTCCTCTGGCACATCGATAAACGGGAAAATTTGGATAAATGTCTAGCCCTTGAAGAAGATGAAAGCGATAAGAAAGCCATGTGAGATACAAGGTCCAGATGATTGAATGTGTTCACCTCTAATGTCCGACTTAAAGAAAGATGAAGCTTATAAAGCTAACCTGAAACAAAATCCAGCTCCCTTCTCAAAGCATGAATGCGCTCTCGAATGAGAGCGAAGCTCGCCCTACGTAGAATTCTACGAGTATGTGGCGATTCAATCGGATGCTTTAACACCTAACATCTAACACAGTAAGTTAGAGACGACAATATACGAGCCTTTTTCAGCCTCAGACGTTCAAAGCGTTTCATGTCGTAATAAATACTCTCCCCATAGAGTTTGGTAATCTTAATACGTAGACTTGAAAGACTGAAGTAGGAAATAATACTATATTCATTGTATATTAGTGTACATTTGTCCGACTCGTTGGCTGAATGGTCAGCGTACTGGCCTTCGGTTCAGAGGGTCCCGGGTTCGATTCCCGGCCGGGTCGGGGATTTTAACCTTAATTGGTTAATTCCAGTGACCCGGGGGCTGGGTGTTTGTGATGTCCCCAACATTCCTGCACCTCACACACCACACATAACACTATCCTCCACCACAATAACACGCAGTTACCTACACATGGCAGATGCCGCCCACCCTCATCGGAGGGTCTGCCTTACAAGGGCTGCACTCGGCTAGAAATAGCCACACGAAATTATTATTATTATTATTATTATTATTATTATTATTAGTGTGCATTTCACAGTTATGTTTATAGTGTTATAATTTATATTGTAATTGCTGTGTGTTTGACAGACTGAAAAGTTTTTATTCCATTTAACTAAGTCGACACTGGAAAATATGGCTTCATTCTTAACAACGTTTGTTATAGATCAGTGAGGTTTAGTCAGTCAACAACCGTGCACGGTAAGATGCCTGAAGAGAAAGAAAATCAACGCGTTATAATGAATCAATTTCTTTCACAGTACAGAGAAAAGGTTTTTACCCCTGATGGCAAGGTGTATGATGTTCGAGTAGCTACTGTAAAAAAGAAATACAGTAGAACACCACGTGTCAGGAGAGAAATGTAAACGTGCCTTGCAGCGACTTCAAGATAAGGATAACAGAATCCTACAGCAGATGTTTCTCGGGGAAAGAAGTACAACATTTTCACACTTTTGGGAGAAATTATACAGAACATTTTCATGTAGCGATATTCCACGGCACGAGCTGAATAATCGAAAGCTGTGCAGTTCCTTAGAAGAGGAAACCGGAAAATTAGTAGCAGATCCCAGGTCAATGATAGAACTTACGTTGGCAGCTGCTATGACCGAATTATACAAGAATAAAGGAAGAAATTTGAAGGCAAAAACGAATGGATTTCACTCGATGAAACACCAGACTCTTTATGACGTTACATAGAAATGTTATGGTTGGAATTTTACAAGCAGGGAGCCCTGGAAAACACTTCTTACTACACTGTGAAAAGCTGGACAAGTTTTTGACCAGTCATCGAGAATAATGTGCCGGACGGCATTAGAAACAATAAAGAGTTGCTGTCTGCAACAGACGCAGCATCCAGCATGACAAAGGCTGCTGGTTTCTTTAAATGCACTCTATGCAAAAATGGTGCATGTGCCATTTTCAGCACATACATTACACCGAACAGCGAAGGAGGTACGTGCTAATTTTCCTGAAGTTGACAGACTGATTTCATCTGTTACGAAAGTTTTCAAGAAAGCTCCCTCTAGAGTTCAAGCATTCATAACAGAAGCACCAGACGTACCATTACCATTTTCACCTGTTTTGACAGACTTCTTGCTATTTGCTTTACGTGGCACCGACACAGATGTCTTATGGCGACAATGGGATAGGAAAGGCCTAGGAATGGGAAGGAATTGTCCATGGCCTTAAGTAAGGTACAGCCCCAGCATTTGCCTGATGTGAAAATGGGAAACCACGGAAAACCATCTTCAGGGCTGTCGACAGTGGGGTTCGAACCCACTATCTCCCGATTACTGGATACTGGCCGCACTTAAGCGACTGCAGCTATCGAGCTCGGTAATTGACAGACTTCGATGTTGTGAAAAATGTGATTCTTTTTACAGCACTGCTTCTACTGGAATAAAAACATCACAAGAACTGCTGGCTGATAAAGATATTGTGGGTGCACCTTACCACATCAAAGCGAATTTTGGTTTCCTTTCCGAAGTTATAACTACTCTTGAAAATTCCCAAGTGCTTCTAGTGAATCGACTGCAAATTGTGGATAGAGTTGTCAATGATTTGAATCGTGTGAATGGTAAATGGGGTGAAGCAATTTCACAGCGAATGAAGAAGGTGTTAGAGAAGTACTGTGATTGCAGAAGAATGCGTTCGATTCGGAAAGCTTTGTCAGGTTAAATTGTTTCTCTTGCTGACTTCGAATTAAATCCAGGAGACATTCCATGCTTTGAGTATGTTCCAGTAGTTTCTGTTGAAGTGGAGATACGTTTCCCATGTACAGTATAAGTCTGTATTAGCAGGCAACATAAAATCATTTTCCTTTAAGAATATCCGCCATGTTTTCATTGTACGCTGTAACTCATGGTTACGTGCCAGATGCGACCGTGCCGGATGCGACCCGGCCATTATCGTGCACATAGCGACCGA
The DNA here is from genome assembly GCF_040414725.1 of Anabrus simplex. Lineage (NCBI taxonomy): Eukaryota > Metazoa > Arthropoda > Insecta > Orthoptera > Tettigoniidae > Anabrus > Anabrus simplex. Next base: position 259,599,757 of record NC_090266.1, read on the forward strand.
GCATCGTGCCGCATGCGACCCATCAATCACTTACAATTGATCTGCATTAAGGGCTGTCACCAAGTGGCAGATTGCTTATAAGTAGCTAACTTGGTCTTTTCTAAAATAAAGGTCTGACACCGTGGTTAGCAGGTTCGAGTGCCGTTGGTCGAAATAAAAATAGAATAATATTGCTGGCTTTACGTCCCAGTAACTACTTTTATGGTTTAAGGAGACGCCGAGGTGCCGCAATTTAGTCCCTCAGTAAATCCACCGACACAAAGCTGGCGTATTTGAGCACGTTCAAATACCACCGGACTGAGCCAGGATCGAAGTTGGAGTTGGAGTCGGAAGACCAGCATCTCAACCGTCTGAGTTGTCTGAGCCACTTAGCCTGGATGAAAAAAGAATTCACCATCTGAATGTTGGCCGGCAGGGTAGGAAAGTTGGTGGTAGACAGTTTCTAATTACTAGATTGCATGCCAAAAGCCTGGATTAAAATACAAACCTTTTCGCAGTGTTCAAATGGAGTGAGGGGATATGATGCTGTTGATGGTGATTTGGCCGTCGGATGGCGACGTAAAGCATTGAGCAACCCCTTGGTATTATTCGAGACGAGTAGGCTACGTGCCGAAACCGGGTTTCATCTCTCCCTACTTCATTATCATAATCCCACATCCAGACGCGCAGGCCGCCCACGGGAGTCAGGTAGAAAGACTTGCACCAGGCAAGCCGAACACGTCCTCGGACACTCCTGGTACTAATAGGACACGATAAGTAAGTAGGCCTAAGTCGTAAATAATTTCAGAGAATTAGGATCTTTTTTTTTGCTAGTGGCATTACGTCGCAACGACACAGACAGGTTTTAAGGCGACGATGGGATAAGAAAGGGCTAGGAGTGGGATGGGAGCGGCCCTGGTCATAATTAAAGTACAGCCCCAACATTTGCCTGGTGTGAAAATGGGAAACCACGGAAAACCATCTTCAGGGCTGACGACTGTGGGATTCGAACCCACTATCTCCCGGATGCAAGCTCAGGGCCGCGCGCTTCTAACCGCATGGCCAACTCGCCCGGTGGGAAAAGACGTAAACGCATCACCATGTTTGGTGTTGTAAAACGAGTTTCCCCCAGAAGTGTTATGTAAAGTGAGGGCAGTAGCTGCTTATAGGACTTATTGAAATGGCATTGCACTTCGTTTAGCTTACCTTATCTTGGGTGATGACACAACTTATCAAATGACAATTTGCTTGTCGACGCCGGTCGCATCCGGCACGGTTAATAGATTATGCGGTCGCTAGTGGCACGGGTCGCATGCGGCACGGTCGCATCTGGCACGCCACCGTAACTCATATATGTTGCAAAAATATCATCGAAGCACTTCAGTATAGGCACACATTTTTCTCAGTTGCTATTTATAAACTTATATATTCTATGAAATTAATCCAAGTTACAACATATTTACTAATAAATTTACAATAATAAACTCATTAAACTTGCTTTACGTCGCCCCGATACAGAGAGTTGTTACGGCTACGATGGAACAGAACAGACTAGGAATGGGAAGGATTCACTTTACAATTTACTTTACGTCGCAGCGACTCAGAGAGGTCTTATGGCGATGATGGGATAGGAAAGGCCTAGGTGTGAGAAGGAATCGACCGTGGCCTTGACAGACCCAGAATTTACCTGGTGTAAAAATAGGAAACCACGGAAACACTTCTTCAGAACTACCAACAGTGGGGTTCGAACGCACTATCTCCCGAATGCAAGTTTACAGATACGTGACTCAAACCGCACAGCCATTCGCTCGGTTAAACGCGGTTATTCACCAATAAAGTAATAGTGTCAGACAATAAATTCGACAATAAATTCATATGTTTATTGACATTTTAAAAAGCTCTTTTGTGTTTGTTAGGTCATAATTGCATTTTTTATTGTGCATTTATTATGAAATGCCTTGGCCTAATTATCAGAGTCTCCGAAAACAGTAACGGTTGTTTGTTGGACCTAAAACTAAAAACAGCGTATTATTATTTAGCTCCAGGAAGAGGAATACTGCAGATTGCTGAGTTCTGTAAGCCTGTTATCAAGGAGCGTATCGCACGTAATGTCTAAGTCACTTCCGGAGGGAGGATTCTTCACGGTGTAGTATTTACCAGCGATGACCACACACTAAAACAAACCGTAACATATTAACCAACATAAATACGCAACCAAACTTTCTCGACTTTATTACGTCATCTTAGATGATTAACATCATTACTCTTGCAACTTACACGCACGCCTTCGTACCTGACTCGTTAACTCGATGCTACTGTGGAGGGGGAGCGTTCTTAGTTCCGGGGTTCCAATCCTAGCACTGATCACAGTAATTCCGAACGTGGTTTGTGACAGTCTAGTAGAACGCTGAAAGAGTGTCTCATTTCACGTCAGCAGGCTGCCATACCAATTCTTGCAAAGAATAGCAAAGTCATTTCCGTACGAGCCTCAAGCTATTCTGTTACGATGACGCATACAACCGTGAGGCTTTTGTGTATTTAAATCGAAAATGCAGAACTTAGCTATCGATTTATTTCGACTGTGATATTCAGATTTAATACGAGGTTCACAGACACTCTTTCTCATAGAACTTGAGACTCAATCACAGCCTATAGTGCTACTGACTTTTGCGGAAACATTCACCACTTTACCCTGTGTATGCAACATTACTTCGAGAAATTAAACCTTAGAAAAACGTACTATTTAACACTAGATTTTATTAGTTTCATGGAGATTTTTTTCAATTTGCTTTACATCGCATGAACACAGATAGGTCTTATGGCGACAATGAGATAGGAAAGGGCTAGGAGTGGGAAGGAAGCGGCCGTGGCCTTAATTAAGGTACAGCCCCAGCATTTGCCTGGTGTGAAAATGGGAAAGCAAGGAAAACCATCTTCAGGGCTGCCGACAGTGGGATTCGAACCCCCTGTCTCCCGGATGCAAGCTCACAGCCGCGTGCCCCTGACCGCACGCCCAACTCGCCCGGTACAGACAGCTCGAACATTTGCCTGGTGTGGAAATGGGAAATCACGGAAAACCATCTTCAGGGCTGCCGACAGTGGGTTTCGATTCCAGTATCTCCCGAATGCAAGCTGGCAGCTACGTGACCCACTTGCTCGATCGTTTTACGGAGACTCCAATAATGCACCCCGCACCACGTTTGTATCAATCACGAGGAAATACTGTACCACTGGGACAATACTTGTGCGGGAGCTATTCGATTTCGCCGCCGTCATCACGAATTCCTTTGTAAGCAAGAATTTGTAAGAATGGTGAGCATTTTATGAATAAAATTGTAGAGGGTTCGCTGTCTGTAATTTCATTTATTTTGCCTTATTGTGATCTATTTAGCTAGTTTAGGTAAACTAAAGACCGTATCTATGGTTTTTAGCTATCGTGTCTGTTTGTCTTTTTCGATCATCAAGGGGAAATGGCTAGCTAGATCTCGACCAAACTTTGTGTTAAGATTCGACTCATTCAGGAGCAGGTTTCGATATGCATATCATTTAAAAATCACTGAATAGACTGGAGGTTTATAAGAAGACCAGAAGAGTTTGTTTAATTTTCTTTTACACTATTGATTATATCTCGACCAAACTTCATATTTAGAGTCTACTCGTCCAAAATCAGGCTCTGATATGCATATCACTCGAATGAAATGAAATAAAATGAAATGGCGTGTGGCTTTAGTGCCGGGAGTGTCCGAGGACATGGTCGGTTCGCCAACCGCAAGTCTTTTGATTTGACGCCCGTAGGCGACCCGTGCGTCGTGATGAGGATAAAATGATGATGACGACACATATACCAGTCCCTGTGCCAGGGAAATTAACCTATTATGGTTAAATTTCCCGACCCTGCCGGGAATCGATCCTGGGACAACTGTGACCAAAGGCCAGCACGCTAACCATTTAGCCATGGAGCCGGACTCTATATCACTTTAAAATCTCATAACAGACTGGGGGTTTATAGGAAGACCAGAAAAGGTTGTTTTTCGATTTTCTCTTACACTATTGACTAAATACCTATCAAACACCATATCTGGAGTTTAATCATCCAGGAGCCGGTTTCGATATGCATATAATTTAATAATCACTGAATAGACCGGGGGTTTATAGGACGACCAGAGGAGTATTTTTAAATTTGTTCCTACACTAATGATTTTATCTCAACCAAACTTCATATTTAGAGTCCATTCGTCTAAGCGCAGGTTGTGATATGCATATCTTTTAAAAATCGCTCAATAGACTAGGGGTTTATACGAAGACCAGAATTTTTTCTCATTTTCTCTTACATAATTGGTTATATCTCTACGAAACTCCATACTTAGAGTCTACTCATCGAGGAGCAGGTTTCAAAATGCTTATCATTTAAAAATCGCTAAATAGACTGGGGTTTACAGAAAGACCAGAAGTCTTGTTTTCAATTTTCTCTTACACTATATCTCGGTCAAACTTCATATCTAGAGTCTACTCATCCAGGAACTGGTTTGGAAGTGCATATCATTTGAAAATATTTGAATAGACTGGAAGTTTATAGGAAGACCAGAAGAGTTTGTTCAATTTTCTCTTACACTATTGATTATATGTAAAAATCTGTATACTATATATGAAACGCCCATTTAAATCATTTTTGTTATGTGCATCATTTCGCTTACTCTTCAAATGACGGCGAAATTTACTGTTTTCTACGTCTTTCATGTTCTACAGCCAGTGACGGACACCCTCGCAGACGTACAGTTATTTCAAGGATCCAGAACAGGAGAAAGTCAGAGGATGCATAATATTCCTCTCGGCTTTAATATTACCCCCACCTAATGTATCTGAACTCCGAGGTAACATGAGGTAGAACTTTCCCCTTTGGTGTCTGTCTGTCTGTCTGTTTGTATATTCCTAAAAGTGGAAAAATGCTGGACTTATTTCAATCAAACTGCGTATTTGGATTCTACTCACTCAGGATTGTGTTATAAAGTACATATAATGCCACGGTAACCATATGGAGTTGGTATTTATAGGAAGATTATTCTCAAATATTTTCGCTAATATTAGGTCTACCAAAATAAGGTGTACAACAAACGTTTAAGACTATGTTATTTCCGTTCCTCTATGCCATGTGTGTATTACGCAGATGATCACGAAAAATTGGATGCTTAATTCAAGTTCCGTGGGAAACGTCGTGCATGGCACTTCAAGGTGGGCATCGGGAAAATCTTTCTTTCTTAATCTGCTTACACTTCAGGGTCGGTTTTTCCCTCGGACTAGGCGAGGGATCCCACCTCTACCGCCTCAAGGGCAGTGTCCTAGAGCTTCAGACATTGGGTCGTGGGATACAACTGGGGAGGATGACCAGTACCTCGCCCAGGCGGCCTCACCTGCTATGCTGAACAGGGGCCTTGTGGAGGGATGGGAAGATTAGAAGGGATAGGCAAGGAAGCGGCCGTGGCCTTATGTTAGGTACCATCCCGGGATTCGCCTGGAGGAGAAGTGGGAAACCACGGAAAAACACTTCCAGGATGGCTGAGGTGGGAATCGAACCCACCTCTACTCAGTTGACCTCCTGAGGCTGAGTGGACCCCGTTCCATCCCTCGTACCACTTTTCAAATTTCGTGGCAGAGCCGGGAATCGAACCCGGGTGTCCGGGGGTGGCAGCTAATCACACTAACCACTACACCACAGAGGCGGACAGCGGGAAAATCTAAAGAACCATTTTACTCTTTTCAATGGAACAGATATTAAGGAAGGTATCATCAACGTCAGAGCACCACGCCAGTGGTCTGAGATACAATATGGAACCTGAGAAGCAAGGAGAACTTCGAACAACTTCGGACCAGTTACTGTACCGTACAGAATATAATTTTAACATGTTGCATTAAACTTGTGAATGGAGCCATGTTAATTCACATAAATTCCTGAAGGAAACATGCAATCCACTGCAAATTCCCGTTCGAAGAACTGGTTCAAATGTTAGTTGATAATAAAATCGAAATGTATTATTTCTGCACATTATTGCGCTCAATTCCAACATCACTGAAATGAAACAAGTTTGCGCATTGCTTCACGTGGGGTTAAGTTACGTGTTTCAATGATAAGCAAACCTCTATCCCTCTTCCTCACTTCGCAGGTCTGAAGCTTTCTGGGAATCACAGCAGTGTACCCGAAAGACCGAGAGAGATGTCTGCGTGCTGCGTTGTTCGAGCCGAGTGACCGATCGCTTGCTTTCAGGAGAACTCCATTATTGGCGGCCATGGAGGTATTTTCGGTGCCTTTCCCTTTTCATCCCAAGCAAATGATGGGACTATACCTTAAGTAAGGATATGGTCGATTCAAAAAAAAAAAAAAACCAAACCACACGGCACTTAACGCCCTTGAAAATGCCTTGGCCTGCCCTGCGACCGCTGCTCAGCCCGAAGGCCTGCAGATTACGAGGGGTCGTGTGGTCAGCACGACGCATCCTCTCGGCCGTTATTCTGGGCTTTCGAGACCGGGGCCGCCATCTCACCGTCAGATAGCTCCTCAATTTTAATCACGTAGGCTGAGTGGACCTCGAACCAGTCCTCAGGTCGAGAGAAAAATCCCTGACCTGGCCGGGAATCGAACCCGGGTCCTACGGGCCATTTCCTATTCGCCAAAAAACCTGCCTAAGTTGGTGCGAAGATGACGCTATGAAGCACGCATTCTTCTTTAAAACATGAAATATGTTTGTCGGAAAAACAAACAAAAACAGAACAAATGAAAACAGGACCTCTGGTACATAAGGAATGGCCCCACATATTTCAATTCTGAAAATTGGATCAATCCGCCTCTGTGGTGTAGTGGTTAGTGTGATTAGCTGCCAACCACGGAGGCCCGGGTTCGATTCCCGGTTCTGTCACGAAATTTGGAAAGTGGTACGAGGGATGGAACTGGGTCTGCTCAGCCTCGATTCCCATCTCAGCCATCCTCGAAGTGTTTTTCCGTGGTTTCCCACTTCTCCTCGAGGCAAATGCCAGGATGGTACCTAACTTAAGACCTCGCCCTCTTCCTTCCTCTTCCTTTTCTATCCCTTCCAATCTTCCCATCTCCCTACAAGGCCCCTGTTCAGCATAGCAGGTGAGGCTGCATGGGCGATGTTCTGATCCTCCTTCCCAGTTGTATCCCCGACCAAAAGTCTCACGCCCCAGGACACTGCCGCTGAGGATATAGAGATGGGATCCCTCGTTCAGTCTGAGTGAATGACCAACTCTGGCGGGTAAACGGGTTAGGAAAGAAAGAAAGAAAGAAAGAAAGAAAGAAAGAAAGAAAACTGGATCAATGAAGCCTCAAAATTGGTACGCAAGTTGCTCAGAAACTGACGCTCAGTTGGTGGTAATTTCTTCGTGACCACTATGCTTCAGTTTCACGAACTGAAAAAGGTCATTTTTCCAAGTTATTGTTCTATAAGTTCGTCATGTAATTCACACAGTGTCCTTTGCCATTTTATAACATGCCAGTAATAATAATAATAATAATAATAATAATAATAATAATAATAATAATAATAATAATAATAATAATAATATTAATAATAACAGCATGATTTGCCTTTTGCCATTTCTTGATGTACTTTTGCATCCATCTCTTGGCACAGGCCAGAACAAAGTGTAGCTTCCACCGAAGTCCCAGTCTCATCCATGGTCGTGACAAAATAGAAGCTGCTGGGGTATGGGTGGTGTTGAGTAATCACATTCGGAGCACGACTAGTTTGTCTGAGTGTTATGAAAGTTGTTACTCATAGGGCCAGTCATGCTAGAATAGCACTTTCTTTCCCAGTGAGGAAACCAATGGCAAACCACCTCACTCCTCATCTTGCCTAGTGGAGCTACTACAATTTTTTTGCGGTCTCCCTATAACAGCATAGCGTTTGGTGGTACTATTTGAGTATCCAGTCAGCCTTTGGGCTGATAATAATTGCACCAGGGGTACACCTTCCCCGGCTATTTAAACTGTGCGCCTTCTCTAAGGCCAACTATGTCAACAGACTTGAACTTGTGAACTCCCAGAAACTTTCGTCTTCTAGAGTTAGATGTCTCTACCATCGATTTAGTTGCTCCCTCTTCTAAACTAAAGATTAACTACTGGATAGAGTAATATTTATTTTTGGATTTGACAAACCTTTGTTTCTGAGGATTGTTTTGTTTATGTACCGAAGTTGTCAACACTTCAGCTGGTTCCTCCACGATTGTAATCAACCAGTCAGATACTTGTAAATAAGTTCTCTAGCCAATTAAAACTGGGGTTGTGTACAGGAATCCAGCCTATCAGTAAAGAGTTCTGGAAGCTTCTCCTTACGGTACCATAAAAACTAAGCACATTTGGGCCGTCTTGTCTGAATCGGTCGAGTGCTTGGGGGTGCGACTTGACGGACGCCGAAGGGAGGCAGGGGCAAGGCGTGTTTGAGGAAGATCCAGCGGCACAACGTAATGGCAGAATTTACCTAGGCATGATATAGCTCCTGCGGTTAGTTTGAGGGGAAGTTTTCAAATTCTTTTCGTTTCATATAAATTCATAAACTGGTGTTTTCATTACCTATAGAATTTTCGGCAAGTCTATTGTACCCCTGGTTCTATTCCGTAAGGGGAAATATGTAATGTAAGAGAACAAAGAGTGAAGACCCTCTGTTGTTTTCCATTCAACCTTGCATTGGGTGACTAAACTTTTTTGAAGCAGATAGCCGAGCCGAAGGTGCAACCATATCGGATGGGTATCTGTTGAGAGACCAGACTAACGAATGGTTCATCGAAAGGGGGGTAGCAGCCTTTCGGTAGCTGCAAGGGCGGCAGTCTAGATGATTGACTGATACGGCCTTGTAATAATACTTAACATGGCTTAGCTGTGTTGATACTGCTACACGGCTGAAAGCAACGGGAAACTACAGCCGTAACTACCTCCCGAGGACATGCAGCTCTCTCTGTATGAATGATATACTGATGATGGCTTCCTCCCGGGTAAAATATTCCGGAGGTAAACTAGTCCCCCATTCGGATCTCCGGGTGGGGACTACACGAGAGGGGGCGATCATCAGGAAGATGGATACTGACATTCTGCGAGTCGGAGCGTGGAATGTTAGAAGTTTGAATCGTTGTGGTAGATTAGAGAAGCTGAAAAGGCGGATGGATAGGCTAAAGTTAGATGTAGTCGGTATAAGTGAAGTACGTTGGCAGGAAGAACAGGATTTTTGGTCAGGCGACTACCGAATTATCAACACAAAATCAAACAGCGGAAATGCAGGAGTTGGTTTAATAATGAATAAGAAAATAGGGCAGCGGGTAAGCTACTACGACCAGCATAGTGAAAGAATTATTGTCGTCAAGATAGACACCAAACCAATGCCCACCACAATAGTGCAGGTCTATATGCCTACTAGTTCAGCGGATGATGAAGAAATTGAAAGAATATATGAGGAGATAGAAGATTTAATACAATATGTAAAAGGTGACGAGAATCTCATTGTGATGGGAGACTGGAATGGAGTGGTAGGCCAAGGAAGAGAAGGTAGTACAGTAGGAGAATTTGGATTGGGACAAAGGAACGAAGGAGGAAGTCGGCTGGTTGAATTCTGCACTGATCATAATTTAGTCCTTGCCAATACTTGGTTCAAACACCACAAACGACGGCTGTATACGTGGACGAGACCTGGAGACACTGGAAGGTATCAAATAGACTTCATTATGATTAGGCAGAGTTTCAGAAACCAGGTGTTGGATTGCAAAACTTTCCCAGGAGCAGACGTGGACTCTGACCACAACTTGTTGGTCATGAAATGCCATCTGAAGTTGAAGAAATTGAAGAAAGGAAAGAATGCAAAAAGATGGGATCTAGACAAGTTGAAAGAAAAGAGTGTGAGGGATTGTTTCAAGGAACATGTTGCACAAGGACTAAATGAAAAGGCTGAAGGAAACACTATAGAGGAAGAGTGGAGAGTCATGAAAAATGAAGTCAGTAGTGCTGCTGAAGAAATGTTAGGAAGGAAGAAAAATCAACTAAGAATCAGTGGATAACTCAGGAGATACTAGACCTGATTGATGAACGACGAAAATACAAGAATGCTAGAAATGAAGAGGGCAGAAAAGAATACAGGCGATTAAAGAATGAAGTGGATAGAAAGTGCAAGGTAGCTAAGGAAGAATGGCTGAAGGAGAAGTGCAAATGTCGAAGGCTGTATGGTCCTGGGAAAGGTAGATGCTGCATACAGGAAAATCAAGGAAACATTTGAAGAAAGGAAATCTAGGTGCTTGAATATTAAGAGCTCAGATGGAAAGCCACTTCTAGGGAAAGAAGACAAAGCAGAAAGATGGCAGGAGCATATCCAACAGTTGTATCAAGGTTAAGATGTAGATAATTTGGTTCTGGAACATGAAGAGGCTGTTGATGCTGATGAAATGGGAGACCCAATTTTGAGGTCAGAGTTTGACAGAGCTGTGAGTGACCTAAATAGGAACAAGACACCTGGAATTGATGATATTCCCTCTGAATTACTGACTGCCTTGGGAGAAACCAGCATGGGAAGGTTATTTCATTTAGTGTGCAGGATGTATGAGACAGGAGAAGTCCCATCCGATTTTCGGAAGAATGTTGTTATACCTATTCCCAAGAAAGCCGGTGCTGACAGGTGTGAAAACTACCGCACCATTAGTTTAGTATCTCATGCCTGCAAAATTTTAACACGTATTATTTACAGAAGAATGGAAAGACAAGTTGAATCTGAGTTGGGAGAAGATCAATTTGGCTTCAGAAGAAATGTAGGAACACGTGAAGCAATCCTGACTTTACGTCTGATCTTAGAGGATCGAATCAAGAAGGACAAGCCCACGTACATGGCATTCGTAGATCTAGAAACGGCATTCGATAATGTTGATTGGAATAAGCTATTTATGATTCTGAAGATGATAGGGATCAGATACCGAGAACGAAGAATTATCTACAACCTGACTAAAAATCAGTCTGCAGTGATAAGAATTGAGGGCTTTGAAAAAGAAGCAGCAATCCAGAAAGGAGTGAGGCAAGGCTGCAGTTTGTCCCGTCTCCTTTTCAATGTTTACATAGAACAGGCAGTAAAGGAAATCAAAGAGAAATTTGGAAAGGGAATCACAGTCCAAGGAGAGGAAATCAAAACCTTGTGATTTGCCGATGTTATTGTTATTCTATCTGAGACTGCAGAAGATCTCGAGAAGTTGCTGAATGGTATGGATGAAGTCTTGGGTAAGGAGTACAAGATGAAAATAAATAAGTCCAAAACAAAAGTAATGGAGTGCAGTCGAATGAAGGCAGGTGATGTAGGAAATATTAGATTAGGAAATGAAGTCTTAAAGGAAGTAGATGAATATTGTTACTTGGGTAGTAAAATAACTAACGATGGCAGAAGTAAGGAGGACATAAAATGCAGACTAGCACAAGCAAGGAAGAGCTTTCTTAAGAAAAGAAATTTGCTCACTTCAAACATTCATATCGGAATTAGAAAGATGTTTTTGAAGACTTTCGTGTGGAGCGTGGCATTGTATGGAAGTGAAACATGGACGATAACTAACTGAGAAAGAAAGAGAATAGAAACCTTTGAAATGTGGTGTTGCAGAAGAATGCTGAAGGTGAGATGGATAGATCGAATCACGAATGAAGAGATACTGAATCGAATTGGTGAGAGGAGATCGATTTGGCTAAATTTGACGAGAAGAAGAGATAGAATGATAGGACACATCTTAAGACACCCAGGACTTGTTCAGTTGGTTTTTGAAGGAAGTGTAGTTGGTAAGAACGGTAGGGGTAGACCAAGTTATGAATATGACAAACAGATTAGAGCAGATGAAGGATGCAATAGTTACGTAGAAATGAAAATGTTAGCACAGGATAGGGTGGCATGGAGGGCTGCATCAAATCAGTCTATGGACTGATGACTCAATACATATAGCCACACCTTATAGTATAGGATTAGCCTCTGTTTCATTGGGCCATCCCTTAGGGTTTTAACAATTTCTAGAAGGATTGCATGTGTTTCGCCTCCTTGCAATATTTTTATGGCCAGTTATGTGCAACCATTTTCTTTTTCCATTAAGGCCATGTGGTATGGGCAATTATGTCCCCTGTTAATTCGGTAACTGTTTCTGCGTCTTGCTTCCCTTTAGGAACATAGCTTAATGTTATTGTAATTGTGGAGTAATTGATAAACACTCCAAAGTGAGGTCGCCCGATGGGTTTTCCAGTGTAATTTCTGTGTATCAAAGGAAACTGACTGCTTCTGCGAGGCTATACTATGGTTTTTCTGAGCTCAGACTCCTGAGTAGTGTACCTTCTTGGAGCAAATCGTGGTCTTGTAAAATATTGTACATATCAAGAGCAATAATGGCCTTTTCTACGTAGGCCTATATTAACTGCCTGTTAATAATCACAAGTTTTTGTACCCCGATATTGTTAGAGCTGACGAGCTCATTAATAACTCGTTATATTGCCTGTTATTCTCTCAGTTTTTTTAAATCTCAGTTCTAAACTAGAAAAAGGAAAAAGAAAGAAATAAAATTTCCAAATTTGTTATGTTAAGTTCTGCTCTAGTTAATTCCATGACCAACCATTCAACCCAGACGCTTCTTGTCCCTCTGCGAACCACGGAAACACCGTAATAATAATAATAATAATAATAATAATAATAATAATAATAATAATAATAATTTGTCCAACCTTTGTCCACCGGGCGAGTTGGCCGTGCGGTAGGGGCGCGCAGCTGTGAGCTAGCTTGTATCCGGGAGATAGTGGATTCGAACCCCACTGTCAACAGCCCTGAAGATGGTTTTCCGTGGTTTTCCTTTATCACACAAGGCAAATGCCACGGCCGATTCCTTCCAACTCCTAGGCATTTCCTCTCTCATCGTCACCATAAGACCTATCTGTGTCGGTGCGACGTAAAAAAAACCTTGTCCTGTTTCTTTACGGGGTCGGGTATGAGGTGAGATTAATCTGTCGTGGTGGGTTTTTATGACCGGATGCCCTTCCTGCCGTCAACGTCATTAGAGGCGTTAATGAGATGAAATGATTGACGTGATAGTTTGATAGTAGGAAGGGAGAGGGTAAAGCCCGGTGCCGGCACCTAGTCTACTCCTGTCGAATAGCGCCAGGGTGTCTGTTCAACAGTGGCGTATGCTGAGTCCAACACGTGGGCTACCACTAGACTTAGGTTACCCCTTTTCGATGGTTGGCTTAGTGAATGTCAATCCTTTTAAGAGTTTTCAGCAGCAGCCAATGGCCAAGGGAGTAGCCGGCTGTGTTGTCACGGCTGTTTCACAAGCTACTGCCTTGGCCTCTGCTACTGTCAATACTCAACACCTGATCAGTCGGGATGGTAGCCTAAGGTTTAGCAAATTAAAGTCCGCCGTTGTAGCTAAATGGATAGAATGCTTGCCTTTGGTTCGATGGCCACGATTCAGTTCTCAGAATCAACCCCTCGTACCGTAATTTCCGCTGGCTTGGGGACTGGGTGTTAATGACGCCTTCGCCATTCATTTCATCCTCATTAGGTCACCACCAAACCTATGGAGATCCCATGCACCATTATTATTATTATTATTATTATTATTATTATTATTATTATTATTATTATTATTATTATTATTATTATTATTATTATTATTATTATTATGCCTTTGCTGGCGGGACCTAGTGTTTACAGTGCACTATGTCTTCTGGTATGGGCTAGAGCAATTTTGTTACCTTCATTGATCTGTCTCAGCCTTATCCTTGACTTTGACAAAATGAAAGTGACTCAGGTATGAGTGATGCTAGTAATGCCATTCCTTCTGCAGCCAGTCCCTGCTATGAATGGTGTGAAAATATTGCTCATAGGGTCGGTTGGTGCATGCATTTTAGTGGGCTTAGCAGACTGATATCTAATAGCAACTTCTGGCTCGATGAGGAAAGCAACGGGAAACTACCTCACTCCCCATTTCCCTAGTACGCCTCTTCAGTGATGCCTAGGCCATCTATGACAGCTGATGGCGGAGCTGTTGAGGATCCAACCAGCCTTCGGGCTGAGGACTAAACAACATTATTATTGTTATTATTATTTCATTCTTTGTTCGCATCGGGCTACTAAGGACTACGTCTTCTCTGGGCTTTGATCTTTGACCAGTGCTCCTTCATTCGTTTCCGGTGTTGCTCTTTTCTTTCCTCCTCCCACGTCTTTCCCGTCTTCAACTTTGGCCCTTCTTGAAAACCCTGCTGGTCTTTTAGTTTCGTCCTGAGTGAGTTGCGTTCTTGTATATCTCCATTCGTGGTCCCCGTCTCCTGTAGGTCCCTTTCCAGCTTCATGAACCAAGTTGGCTGGGTCTTCTTATTTTTAAAGTAGGTAAAGATCTGGTTCGATAATCATGTATGTATGTTGGGTATTCAGCCCGAAGGCTGGTTTGATCCTCTGCAGCTCCGCCAACAGCTGTCATAAATAGCCTAGGCATCACTGAAGAGGCGTACTAGGGAAATGAGGAGTGAGGTAGTTTCCCGTTGCTTTCCTCACCGAGCCAGCCGTTGCTATTACATGTCAGTCTGCCAAGCCCACTGAAATGCATGCACCAACTGACCCTATGAGCGATATTTTCACGCTATTCATAACAGGGACTGGCTGCATAAAGAATGGTATTGCTAGGATCACTCATACCTCAGTCACTTTCATATTGTCAAAGTCAAGGATGAGACTGGGACAGGTCAATGAAAGTAACAAATTTGATATAGCCCATACCAGAAGACATAGTGCACTGTAAACACTATATCTCGCCAGCAAAGGCATAATCATATGGGTTTCAATCTTAACAAGTGGCCATAAAATGCAATTCTCCTTCTCCGCATGACATCAGAGATCTTCTGGACGTGAGTATACAGCTCATGGATGTGACGACGTATATATTCATCTTTGTCTTTAATTTGGCCAAGCATTTTCCTTAAGTTCTTTCTTTAATTTCTAATTTTTCTCTCAGGCCTTTCTTCTTCATAGCAAGGCATTCCAAACCAAAACCAAACCCCAAACCCCATGGCACTACAGCCCTTGAAGGACCTTGGCCTACCAAGCGACCGCTGCTCAGCCCGAAGGCCTGCAGATTACGAGGTGTCGTGTGGTCAGCACGACGAATCCTCTCGGCCGTTATTCTTGGCTTTCTAGACCGGGGCCGCTATCTCGCCGTCAGATAGCTCCTGGATTCTAATCACGTAGGCTGAGTGCACCTCGAACCAGCCCACAGGTCCAGGTAAAAATCCCTGACCTGGCCGGGAATCGAACCCGGGGCCTCCGGGTGAGAGGCAGGCACCCTACCCCTACACCACGGGGCCGGCCAGCAAGGCATTCCGCTGCATACAAAGCCTCTGGTCTTATGTTATGACAGTGCAGTAGTGTATGGGTTTTGTGTTCAAGGATATAGACTTTTTGTTGTAAACGTCTTTCGTCAGTTGATAAGGACTTTCACTATCCGTAACCTTTGATAGACACAAGGTTATCGGAATGTTTTCTCACGGGAGTTTCTTAGTGTGCCGGAAGCCAACTGCAAGAAGCTCTCGTTATTACACTTCCTTTTATGTCACTCATCCCATGCATGTTCGAACCCGTTATCATGGGAGCAGAAGGACGATTAATCTACTGCCCCTCTGAGGCAGGAAATATCGAGGATGACGCACAACTTGGAGATCGGGTTATCAAGCCCCAACTCAAACAAGGGCTATCATATTGGGGGTTCTTTACCGTGAAAATGCAGGTAAAACATGTTGCCCATGTTCATGGACCCCACATCTTAAACCCAACCTCCAATAAGAACAGTAACTCTCGTTGTCAAGTAACAAGTAACAAGTGTTAACATATGCATCTCTGATGACCATGATGTCCCAGAATCTTAATATATATTAGCAACAAAAATGACGGAACATTAATATTACATAGTTAAATACAGAATAAAGATATCGAATATGTAGGTTCCTATTCCGTTAGTGGAACTTACTTGATGGAATAAGGTTGGCTAATACTAGCGTGAGACCGAAGAATTAATGCATTAGCTCAAAAGCTACTGACGGGCTGAGAGGCCTTCCGAGCCCAGGTTGGCGGATTCAATCCTTGCTCACTCTGGTGATAATTGAAGGTGTTCAAATACCACAGCATCGTAGATTTACCGGCACTTAAAAGAACTGGTGATGGTGGTGATTAATTTTTTAACTTGAAGTCCAACTGGGCCACCAGCATGATAGAGACTTTGGAATCTCCGGAAATTTGTCCCACAAGACTTCTCTTACGTGCCGGTAAATCTGCCCACAGGAGTCTGACATATTTGAGCTCCTTCAAATACCACTGGATTGAGCCGGTATCGAACCAGCCGACTTGGGGTCAGAAGGCTTGCGCTCTACCGTCTGAACTTGTTAGCATGGTGATTTTTTAATGATATTGATAAGGCGTATATTTGGTTTTAGTGGAATAAGAAGCATATCTCTGCTAATGTAGACAGAGTACTCCGAAGAATGGAAAAAGGGAACGATGTTCATAACCTTCTAACATATTAGGTATTGCTTCTGCGACATGTAGGAGTGATGCGTATTCAAGGAGGTGAAATGATCGAGCCTCGTACCTATTTCAATACCCCCCCCCCCCCCCATGGCACTACAGCCCTTGAAGGGCCTTGGCCTACCAAGCGACCGCTGCTCAGCCCGAAGGCCTGCAGATTACGAGGTGTCGTGTGGTCAGCACGACGAATACTCTCGGCCGTTATTCTTGGCTTTCGAGTCCGGGCCCGCTATCTCACCGTCAGATAGCTCCTCAATTCTAATCACGTAGGCTGAGTGGACCTCGAACCAGCCCTCAGGTCTAGGTAAGAATCCCTGACCTGGCCGGGAATCGAACCCGAGGCCTCCGGGTAAGAGGCAGGCACGCTACCCCTACACCACGGGGCCGGCACCTATTTCAATAGCAGAATAGAATAACAGATTACCCCCATCCCTTGTTTCCGGATCGGCAGGGTCAGAGTAGGTCTAATCATTTATTCCAATCCAAATTATGTTGAAACATGCATGATGTTCTTACACTTTAATTTATCCGTTACTGCCTCAAATATTGCAATTACGTCTACTCACTAATTTCACCCGCTCTCTAATTTGTAGTTTCTAAAATTTGTATTTTTGTTCTAGACTTTAACATTGTTATATAATCTAGGAAAACATGTTTCGTACCCCTATTAATACGTGTTAGTGCAAGTATTTATTTGTGTCACCAGTCTGAACAATGTTATCCTTAGCTTACAATAGACATTATGAATTAACTGAATGACCGTATAAATGAATGAATGAATGAATGAATGAATGAATGAATTAATTAATTAATTAATTAATTAATTAATTGCCTGATTGGATTATATTGGTACACTGCGTGTATGAATGCATGATGAATGTTTTTTTTTTTTTTTTGCTAGTTGTTTTACGTCGCACCGACACAGATAGGTCTTACGGCGACGATAGGACAGGAAAGGACTAGGAGTGGGAAGGAAGCGGCCGTGGCCTTAATTAAGGTACAGCCCGAGCATTTGCCTGGTGTGAAAATGGGAACCACGGAAAACCATTTTCACGGCTGCCGACAGTGGGGTTCGAACCTACTATCTCCCGAATACTGGATACTGGCCGCACTTAAGCGACTGCAGCTATCGAGCTCGGTACATGATGAATGAATGAATGAATGAATGAACGAACGAACGAACGAACGAACGAACGGACGGACGAATGAATGAATTAATTAATGAATGAATGAATGAATGAACGAACGAACGAACGAACGATTATTTCATAGTAAAATACACATCCTATTCCGGTAGTCAGAGTAAGGTGGCTACGTTTGTATTCGGATATGATAGCTCAAACCCTACCCTAGGCAGCAAGTTTTCGAGGTTTCTCATATTCACTCTAGGAAAATGGCAGAGCTGTACTTGAATTAAGACAATGGTCACTACTTACTCAGTATGAGAATTTTCCAAAATCATGGGAGTCAAATACCTACCTATGTTTGGGCGATGTTTTAACAGCTGTTTTAAAAGTGAACTGCTCCGATAGACAATAATTTAGAACCGTCACTAAATGCTTGAAGCAACTAAGGTCGTTTGTAGGACAAATATGCCGTGCAGTCTGTTGCGCCGATGGAATTTCTAGTGTCATATTATGCATGTGATGAATCTGAATTTCTCTTGCAGAGTAGTCATGCCGGATATCGTCGATACGTGTTGAATTCAGAGAGGACTGGGCAGAAAGTCAATGCTGCGTACAAGTGGAATACGTTCCACTGTCAGAACCAGGGGGGACAGAGGTTAGTTAGAAGAAAGTAATTCTGCAAATGGGTACGTTTTTGAACAATGTAGCTCACAGATGTTAACGGCAATATTGTAACGACGTGTCTTCAGTTATCTTAAAGGATGGATTGTAGATTTAATTTTGTATTTGTCCCATGTAGATACGGATGCATTTACTGTACATTGGATCCTGTACAGCTTTCTATTTCTGCCTGGATTATAGTAAAAATACTCCTACAATCTACAGTAATTTTGATCGGATTAAAGAGCAACATGTTAGCAGATAATCATATTCATTGCTGGTGAAATGCAGTGCACTGTGTCATCTGGCATGGACAAAGGAAATGTGTTTCTTTCACTTATTTCTCTGAGTCTTAACCTCGAATTCGGCAATGTGAACGTGACTGAGGTGTGAGCGATATCAGCAACATCGTCCCTCTTGTGAATGGTGTGAAAGTGTCGCTCAACTGGACGTGCCAGACCAGTATCGTCTGTTCCAGTGAAGAAAACACCGGAAAATACGTCACTCCTCACTTCCCTAGTACATCTATCCAGTGATAAACAAGTAGGCTATTTACGACAGCTGATAGCAGAGCTAATGGGGAATCAACTTGTCTTCGGCCCGAGGATTCAACAAGAAAACAAACAAGCAAGCAAGCAAGCAAGCAAGCAAGCAAGCAAGCAAGCAAGGAAGCAAGCAAACAAACAAACAAACAAACAAACAAACAAACAAACAAACAAACAAACAAACAACAAATATGTAAAAAGAACAGCGAGTTGCCCTTTACCAGGTAGAAGTCCTGGGCAGATTGTGATTGACAGAGTGATTGATTGACTAATGTGTTGATTGATTGTTCAAACTCAGGTTTGACATGGTGTAATGGAAAGAAAACTTCTACTTCTACGTCACTGTTAATATAATAAAGGCAGCCAAGAACTCTCCAGTTTTAAATGGAATCCTCGACTTTCCATTTCAAATATCCCCAATGCATTGATCGAGATTCAAGCCGCGAGGGGTGTCGGGACTTGGATATTAAGCCCCTTAAGGTAACAACAATAATACTTGTGACATCAGTAAGCCCTCTCCCTAGTGTTAGGCAACACTTTGACATAGTATGGTGAAGGATCCAGAATAAAGGGCAGCAGAAGCTCATTCCGGTATAAGGCCTAGAGTAAGTTAAATTAAATGTTCGATAGAAAATAGGCCAAACACAAGAGAAGGGAATGCTGAACCCACTCAAGCAATCCCATTACATGATCACAATAAAACATAATGGGGCGGAAGGCACGTGATTCTAAAGCCTATGTAACTATTTTAGTTCGGGATGCCACGTAGGGAATTGGAATGAACTCTCTTCAGTGGAGAATTGTAACGGTTAGGAGTTGGCACTCTCTGGTTTATTTATTCAGTTCTCGAGTTGCCTCTACTGAACTTTCAAATTTAAATCAATCAATCATAGCCGAGCTCGCCATTAAAAATAAGGCAATTTGCGGTCTACTAGAGACTATCTTGACTGGTGCATCGACGCGTGAGGGTTTCTCTCACTTACGACAGCGGGCGAGCAGGGGCAGCATCTAAGGTACGCGGCTTTCTCATCCTGATCATGTGAACTTACTTGCGTGTGGCGAGGGGAAGATTCCAGTGCTCCTCTCTAGCATGTAACGGTTGGGGTTGTGCCGCGTTTACTTAATTTTAATCTAACCCTCCCCCCATGGCACTACAGCCCTGAAGGGCCTTCGCCTACCTAGCGACCGCTGCTCAGCCCGAAGGCCCACAGATTACGAGGGGTCGTGCGGTCCTCTCGGCCGTTATTCTTGGCTTTCTAGACCGGGGCCGCTATCTCACCGTCAGATAGCTCCTCAATTGTAATCACGTAGGCTGAATGGACCTCGAACCAGCCCTCAGATCCAGGTAAAAATCCCTGACCTGGGGAATCGAACTCGGGGCCTCCGGGTAAGATGTAGGCACGCTACCTCTACATCACGGGGTCGGCCATTTTAATCTAGGGTTTACTAATTTAATTTAACTTTCTAAAACGTAGGTTTTCTAAGTTTCTAGCCACGGATGTAACCACCTGAGTGGATGTAACGTCACGAGGAAGCACAAGTATAGGCCCTCGTTACCGTTGTTCATTTTGAATTCTTGTAACTGAGTTTTTCTAAATTTCCTTTCTAGTATGTTCGGTTGTTAATTTCTCTTTGCTTATTCATAACGTAGAATGGATTATCCACTGTGTCACCGGGCCTTTTGTCCCATTACGTTTTACTGTGATCATGTAATGGGATTGCTTGAATGGGTTGAGCGTTCTCTTCTCTTGTATTTGGCCTATTTTGTATCGAACATTTAACTTAATCCACTTTAGGCTTTGTAGTATGAGCGCCGTCACCACGGTGTAGTGATAGCGAACCTGCCTCCTACCCGGAGGCCCCGGGTTCGATTCCCGACCAATTGAGGGATTTTAACCTAGATCTGAGGGCTAATTTGAGGTCCACTCAGAGTTATCTGACAGCGAGATGACAGCCCCGGTCTAGTAAGCCAAGAATAACGGCCGAGAGGATTCGTTGTGCTGATCACATGACACTTCGTAATCAGGAGGCCTTCGGGCTGAGCAGCGGTCGCTTGGTAGGTCATGGCTCTTTGGGGCTGTTGCGCCATGAGGTTTGGTTTGGTTTGGTTTGGTTTAGTATGAGTTTCTGCTCCCCTTTATACTGGATACTTCTGATCAAAGTTTATATTTCGTTGTTTCCCTGTGGGATAAGGGCAGCGAGTGACAAGTCTGTATAGGCTTGTAAACTTTGAAGGGTTTCACTTTCCCATCTGGTAATTATTTAAGAAGGTGCCTTATATTTTAAGCTATCATTTTCTTGAAGACTGGGAGTTCGATCTCCTGGTAAGGCACAGTATAATTCAGTGTTTATTGTATGAAGAACCAAAGGTCGTGGTAGGAAAGAGAGTATATGAAGACTCCTTAGTCTTCGTACTACTTGGTGCAGTATATTCCCCCTTGTAACTTTAAAACTCAGTGAACTATTGTTAAGGTTGTCTATAGATTTATGTCGGTTATTGTTATTTGTTATTGTAAATGATTTGAGAAAAATGAAACAAACAGAGAGATAAAAAGCATTTTAGGAAATACAGTCCAAATTTAATTGTTCTCTTACGGTAATTATTTGTCAAGGACCCCCTCCCCGCCAGTCACGGAAGACAACTACCTGGGGGAGAGGGGCATCTTTCCATCGCAACCATATGGAGCAAGTTTTGTTAATATTAGGAAATCTTCTTAATCTGGTTATCCTCCAGGTTCGGCTTTTCCCTCGGACTCGGCAAGGGATCCCACCTCTACCGCCTCAAGGGCAGTGTCCTGGAGCTTCAGACTCTGGGTCGGGGGTACAACTGGGGAGGATGACCAATGCCTCACCCAGGCGGCCTCACCTGCTATGCTGAACAGGGTCCTTGCCGGGGGATGGGAAGATTGGAAGAGATAGACAAGGAAGAGGGAAGGAAGCGGCCGTGGCCTTGAATTAGGTACCATCCCGGAATTTGCCTGGAGGAGAAGTGGGAAACCACGGAAAACCACTTCCAGGATGGCTGAGGTGGGAATCGAACTTGCCTCTCTACTCAGTTGACCTTCCGAGGCTGAGTGGACCCCGTTCCAGCCCTCGTACCACTTTTTAAAATTTCGTGGCAGAGCCGGGAATCGAACCAGGGCCTGTGGGGGTGGCAACTAATCACACTAACCACTACAACACAGAGGCGGACTAATATTAGGAAATACCGACCATAATGCCACAAAACGTAATTAAGCTGTTGTTTACTCGATACAGTACCTATTCCATGAACGTCATTTGGACATTTCTTTGAAAGTTGGACAGCCTAAGCCTTCTGAGGTATTCTCCGACCTTCAACTAAGTCCAAGATATGTTCTCATTAACTACATGTAATTTTCTTTTTAGATTTCCTTTCCCATATTGCTGCGATGATGTTACATAATTTTGCTGTTTTTTTTTCATAGTTTCTTCCATTCTCTATTTAATAGCATAGCAAGTGTGGAAAGTTCAGGTTCATTTTCAATTTTATGTCTCTTTTCCCCGAGTATATACCTTTCTCTGCTTCTTTAATGTCCTTCAGCAGATGTGCCACTTCCATATGTACATTGCATAAAATGCATTGATTTTCGCTATTTTTCTGTTGATACTTTAATTTTGTATACTCCCGTCAACCACCAAATTATTTATGTCGTTTCCATTTTTGTTAACATTTGCGTCCTTATTGCCATATTTACATTTATTTTACAAAATTTTACTAATGATATCTTGCTATTACATTCTGTCATTATTTGTCTTTCTGTGACTTTTTCTCTTTAGGCTGCCTTCTTAAAAAATATCGTGTCCTCCCTTCCTCAATTTCTTTCCGAGTAGCACCCCATTCCTATGTCTTCTAGTAGCTTCTTCATCCCATCCGCCCAGTACTCCTCACTTTGATTTTTTTTTTTTTTTTTTTTTTGCAAGTTGCTTTACGTCGCACGGATACAGTTAGGTCTTATGGCGACGATGGGACAGGAAAGGGCTAGGAGTGGGAAGGAAGAGGCCGTGGCCTTAATGAAGGTACAGCCCCAGCATTTGCCTGGTGTGAAATGGGAATCCACAGAAAACTATCTTCAGGGCTGCCGACAGTGGGGTTCGAACCCACCATCTCCCAAGTACTGGATACTGGCCGCGCTTAAGCGACTACAGCTATCGAGCTCGGTCACTTTGATGTTTCATTTGGTGCTGATATGCCTAGAATTTCATCTCTTGCTCACAATTTTCATCTCAACCAAGGCTTAACTATTCGTTTCACAACATCTGCCCGTATACTCATCCTTTCGCACACCATTCTCACTCCACTATTTGCAGTGAAGCTTGGTAACCCCATATTTATTTTTACAAGCTTGCTTACGACTACATCCAATGCTGCAATCCCATGTTCTACTCCCTACATTTTAGCTCGAAATGATAAATTAAGGACATATTTGTGCAATTTATATTCGATGTTAGGCAACTTTTTATCCATTATACTAGGTAAGGCACTTGCTCCCTTCAATTCTGATATTTTTATTGTTATGAGACCGTTCACCACTGCTTCTAATCGCCGACGCTAAGTATTACATTTTTCAACAACTTCCAGTTTTATCTTACGCATCCACCACTGTTCACTCTTTGAAATTTTGTCACCCCTTTTACGAACCATTACTCCGGTTTTTCTGTAGACTCATTTTTAAATTCCACCCTTTGCAATAGTTTTCTGTCTCATTAATACTATTATGCGTGTTCACAGGTGTTAATACGAGTAGGAGGATATTCTCAGCGAAGATATCTTGGTTCTCGAGAAACAATCAATCAATCAATCAATCAATCAATCAATCAATCAATCAATCAATCAATCAATCAATACTGATCTGCATTTAGGGCAGTCGCCCAGGTGGCAGATTCCCTATCTGATGCTTTCCTAGCCTTTTCCGAAATGATTTCAAAGAAATTGGAAATTTATTGAACATCTCCCTTGGTAAGTTATTCCAATCCCTAACTCCCCTTCCTAGAAATGAATATTTGCCCCAGTTTGTCCTCTTGAATTCCAACTTTATCTTCATATTGTGATCTTTCCTACTTTTATAGTCGCCATTCAAACCTCTTCGTCTACTAATGTAATTCCACGCCATCTCTCCGCTGACAGCTCGGAACATACCACTTAGTCGAGCAGCTCTTCTTCTTTCTCTCAATTCTTCCCAACCCAAACATTGCAACATTTTTGTAACGCTACTCTTTTGTCTGAAATCACCCAGAACAAATCGAGCTGCTTTTCTTTGGATTTTTTCCAGTTCTTGAATCAGGTAATCCTGGTGAGGGTCTCATACATTGGAACCATACTCTAGTTGGGGTCTTACCAGAGACTTATATGCACTCTCCTTTACATCCTTACTACAACTCCTAAACACCCCTAAACGGAGAAGCTCCTTTCTCAAAGCCTTTCGATTGGAAGATATCATTAATAAACTATAAAATGAATATAGTTGACAGTTTATATCACTGTTTGAGACCAAATTTTGTAAATATCTCCCCCAGTACTTCATCATCTCTCACTTTACAGTCCGAATATGTATTAAGTGCTCTTATCATTTTGCCTGCTATTCCGATCTGCCTCAACTTATCGATGATAGTCCGTCTACTCACCGAATTAAGAAAAAACCAAACCAAACTCCATGGCAATACAGCCCTTGAAGGCCTTGGCCTACCAAGCGGCCGCTGCTCAGCCCAACGGCCTGCAGATTACGAGGTGTCGTGTGGTCAGCACTACGAATACTCTCGGCGTTATTCTTGGCTTTCTAGACCGGGGCCGCTATCTCACCGTCAGATAGCTCCTCAATTCTAATCACGTAGGCTGAATGGACCTCGAACCTGCCCTCAGGTCCAAGTAAAAATCCCTGTCCTGGCCGGGAATCGAACCCGGAGCTTCCGTGTAAGAGGCAGGCACGCTACCCCTACACCACGCGGCCGGCCACCGAATTAAGAGCTTCCTCAAAATCGATTGCTGCAATGTACACATTGTCTCATTTCTTCTTCATGTGTTTATCCATTATCGTTTTACTGGCATTATATTATCACTTGTTCTCATTGCGTTTCTGAATCTTGACTGGAGTCTCGACAGCATCGAGCAGCCCTCTGCCCAATTCATTACACGTTTCACCATTATCCTTGTATATATCTTGCTTAGTGATTCTAACAACGTTGTCCCTCTATAGTTACTTGGACTTGACCTTGAACCACGTTTCTTATGTATAGGGCAGATGACTGCTTCTAGCCATGTTTTTGGGAATCTCAAACAAACCGAACAAACCCCATGGCGCAACAGCCCCAAAGGACCATGGCCTACGAAGCGACCGCTGCTCAACCCGAAGATCTGCAGATTACGAGGTGTCGTGTGGTCAGCACGACGAATCCTCTCGGCCGTTACTGTTGGCTTTCTAGACCGGGGCCGCCATCTCACCGTCAGATAGCCTCTGAATTGTAATCACGTAGGGTGAGTGGACATCGAACCAGCCGTCAGGTACAGGTAAAAATATCTGACCTCACTGGGGACCGAACCTGGGGCTTCCGGGTAAGTGGCAGGCACGCCACCCCTACACTGCGGGACCAGCTCTTGGGAACATCGCTCTATCGGAAATGTTTTGAAATATTTCGATTGTACTTTCTTGGATAAAGTTATTATTATCTATTTCCTTCCAAAATTCATTGTTGATACCTGAAATTGACGCTGATTTACCTTTCCTTAATAATTCTTTTACTTCATCAACTCAAATTTCCTTATCTAAATTAGGCAGTGTGCGCTCCAATCCCCTCGAAACTCCCATCTTTTCTACATCCCGTATTCAACTGTCTTCACAACTTAACAGTTCTAAAAATATTCCATCCATTCTATATGACTTATATTTACCCGTCTTATACGTTTCTTTCTCTACACATTTGATTTATCCTAAACCACTCTTTGTTAATATCTTTATTCTTAGGATATCTGTTTAGGTCGTCAGTTTGTTTCTTCTTCTTCTTCTTAATCTGTTTACGATCCAGGGTTGGCTTTTCCCTCGGACTCAACGAACTATCTCACCTCTACCGCCTCAAGGGCAGTGTCCTGGAGTTTCGGACTCTGGGTCGGGGGATACAACTGGGGAGGATGACCAGTGCCTCGCCTGCTATGCTGAACAGGGGCCTCTGTGGGGGGTGGGGAGATTGGAATGGATAGATAAGGAAGAGGGAAGGAAGCGGCCGTAGCCCTAAGCTAGGAACCATCCCGGCATTTGCCTGGAGGAGAAGTGGGAAACCACGGAAAACCACTTCCAGGATGGCTGAGGTGGGAATCGCACCCACCTCTACTCATTTGACCTCCTGAGGCTGAGTGGGCCCCGAACCAGCCATCGTACGACTTTTCAAATTTCGTGGCAGAGCCGGTAATCGAACCCGTGCCTCCGGGGGTGCCAGCTAATCACATTAACCACTACACTACAGAGGCGGACAGTTTGTATCTTTTGCCATTTTTTTCATTACCAACAATTCTCTAGATTTTCTTTTACTACAGAATTCAATTCTTGATTCAAACCCTGCTAATTACCTACACGTTTCTAATGCTCTCATTACTTCAGTTTTTTCTTTCTGCATTCTTGACTGTACCACCCACTATTTCTTTGTATTCTTCTACCCTGTGCCTGGAGGAACGGGAACTAGGGTAGACCGGGCGAGTTGGCCGTGCGGTCAGGGGCACGCGGCTGTGAGTTTGCATCCGGGAGATAGTGGGTTCGTATCCCACTATCGGCAGCCCTGAAGATGGTTTGGGGCAAATGCCGGGACTGTACCTTAATTAAGGCCACACCGAGCTCGATAGCTGCAGTCGCTTAAGTGCGGCCAGTATTCAGTATTCGAGAGACAGTGGGTTCGAACCCCACTGTCGGCGGCCCTGAAGATGGTTTTCCGTGGTTTCCCATGTTCACACCAGGCAAATGCTGGGGCTGTACCTTAATTAAGGCCACGGCCTCTTCCTTCCCACTCGTAGCCCTTTCCTATCCCATCGTCGCCACAAGACCTATCTGTGTCGGTGCGACGTAAAACAACTTGTAAAAAAAAGAAAATTAAGACCCCGCCGCTTCCTTCCAGTTCCTAGGCGTTTCCTATCGTATCGATGCCATAAGACCTATCTGTGTCGGCGCGACGTAAAGCAACTAGCAGAAAAATGAAAAAAAATACTAAGGTAGACTGTTATCCAGGAATTAGGTTAACGCAGATGTTGAGTTAACTGGAAGGAGGGAGGAGGATAAGGGGATGGTGGTAATTTTGAACGTTGGTACCAGTAATGCAAGGCAAGTAGGAATATTTAATAACATTGTTGGGGATGTGTGGGATCTGGTTACGAGAGCATGGAAGCAGTTTAAGGAAGCAGAGATTATTATCAGACGAAATTCTTCACAAATGTCTTTCTAATCCCTATGTCAATGTTCGAAATGAGCAAACTTCTTTTCTTAAGAAAGGCCTTCTTTGGTTGTGCTAATCTGCATCTTATGTCCTCCTTACTTCTGCCATCGTTAGTTATTTTACTATCCAAGTAACAATATTCTTCTACTTCCTTTAAGACTTCATTTCCTAATCTAATATATCCTGCATCACCTACCTTCGTTCGACTGCACTCCATTACTTTTGTTTTGGACTTATTTTCATCTTGTGCTCCTTACCCAAGATTCTGTCCATACCATTCAGCAACTTCTCGAGATCTTCTGCATTCTCAGATAAAATAACATTATTATAAGCAAATCTCAGGGTTTTGAATTCCTGTCCTTGGATTGTGATTCCCTTCCCAAATTCCTCTTTGATTTCCTTTACTGCCTGTTCTGTATAAACATTGAAAAGTAGGGGCATAAACTGCAACCTCGCCACACTCCTTTCTCAATTGCTGTTTCTCTTTCAAGCCCACGATTCTTATCACTGCAGACTGATTTTTATACAAATTGTAGATAATTCTTCGTTCTCGGTATCTGATCCCAATGCCCTTCAGAATCTCAAATAACTTGGTCCAACCAACATTATCGAATGTCTTTTCAAGATCTACGAACTCCACGTATGTGGGCTTGTCTTCCTTAATTCGATCCTGTAAGATCTGACGTAAAGTCAGGATTGCTTCAAGTGTTCCTACATTTCTTCTGAAGCCAAATTGATCTTCTCCCAACTCAGATTCAACTTGTCTTTCCATTCTTCTCTAAATAATACGTGTTAAAATTTTGCAGGCGTGAGATACTAAACTAATGGTGCGGTCGTTTTCACACTTGTCAGCACCGGCTTTCTTGGGAATAGGTATAACAACATTCTGCCGAAAATCGGATGGCACTTCTCCTGTCCCATACATCTTACACACTAAATGGAATAACCTCGCCATGCTTGTTACTCCTAAGGCAGTAAGTAATTCGGAGGGAATGTCATCACTTCCGGGTGCCTTGTTCCTATGCAGGTCTCTCAAAGCTCTGTAAAATTCTGACCTCATAATTGGGTCCCCCATTTATCGGCGTCAACAGCCTCTTCTTTTTCCAGAACCATGTCATCTACGTCTTTCCCCTGATACAACTGTTGGATATGTTCTTGCCATCTTCCTGCCTTGACGTCTTTCCCTAGAAGTGGCTTTCCATCTGAGCTCTTAATATTCATACACCTACTTTTACTTTTTCCAATGGTTTCCTTGATTATCCTGTATGCAGCATCTACCTTTCCTACAACCATACAGCCTTCAATATCTTTGCACTTCTCCTTTAGCCATTCTTCCTTAGCTGTCCTGCACTTTCTATCCACTTAATTCTTTAATCGCCTGTATTCCTTTCTTCCCTCTTCGTTTTTTGCATTCTTGTACTTTCGTCGTTCATCAATCAGGTCTAGTATCTCCTGAGTTATCCATTGATTCTTAGGTGATCCTCCCTTCGTTCCTAACATTTCTTCAGCAACACTACTGACTTCATTTTTCATGACTGTCCACTCTTCCTCTATAGTGTTTCCTTCAGCCTTTCCATTTAGTCCTTATGCAATATGTTCCTTGAAACAATCCCTCACACTCTTTTCTTTCAACTTGTCTAGATCCCACATCCTTGCATTCCTTCCTTTCTTCAATTTCTACAACTTCAGGTGGCATTTCATGACCAACAAGTTGTGGTTAGAGTCCACGTCTGCTCCTGGGAAGGTCTTGCAATCCAGCATGTGGCTTCTGAATATCTGCCTAATGATAATGAAGCCTATTTGATACCTTTCAGTATCTCCAGGTCTCGTCCACGTATACAGCCGTCATTTGTGGTGTTTGAACCAAGTATTGGCAAGGACTAAATTATGATCGGTGGCGAATTCAACCAGCCGGCTTATTCTTTCATTCCTTTGTCTCAATCCAAATTCTCCTACTGTATTACCTTCTCTTCCTTGGCCTACCACTGCATTGCAGTCTCCCATCACAATTGGTTTCTCGTCACCTTTCACATATTGCACTAAATCTTCTATCTCTTCATATATTCTTTTGATTTCCTCATCATCCGCTGAACTAGTAGGCATGTAGACCTGCACTATTGTGGTCGGCATTGGTTTGGTGTCTATCTTGACGACAATAATTTTTTCACTATGCTGGTCGTAGTAGCTTACCCGCTGTTCTATTTTCTTATTCATTATGAAACCAACTCCTGGATTTCCCCTGTTTGATTTTGTGTTGATAACTCGGTAGTCGCCTGACCAAAAATCCTGCTCTTCCTGTCAACCTATTTCACTTATACCAACTACATCTAACTTTAGTCTATCCATCTCCATTTTCAGATTCTCTAACTTACC
This sequence comes from Anabrus simplex, assembly GCF_040414725.1. Lineage (NCBI taxonomy): Eukaryota > Metazoa > Arthropoda > Insecta > Orthoptera > Tettigoniidae > Anabrus > Anabrus simplex. The sequence goes on from NC_090266.1 coordinate 259,629,436, forward strand.
ACAACTATTCAAACTTCTAACATTCCACGCTCCGATTCGCAGAATGTCAGTATCCATCTTCCTGATGATTGCCTACTCTCGTGTAGTCCCCACCCGGAGATCCGATTGGGGGACTATTTTATCTCCGGAATATTTTACCCGGGAGCAAGCCATCGTCAGTACATCATTCATACAGCAATAGCTGCATGTCCTCAGGTGTTATTTACGGCTTTATTTTCCCGTTGCTTTCAGCCGTGTCGCAGTATCAACACAGCTAAGCCATGTGAGTATTATTACAAAACCTTATCAGTCAATAATCTAGACTACTGCCCTTGTAACTTCTGAAAGGCTGTTACCCCCCTTTCGATAAACCATTCGTTAGTCAGGTCTCTCGACAGATAACCACATGAAGATAAAGTTGGAATTCAAGAGGGAAAATTTGAGAAAATATTAATTCATAGGGCGAGGAGTAAGGGACTGGAATAAATTATGAAGCGAAATATTCTTTAAATTTTCAAGTTATTTGAAAACGTTTAAGAAAAACTAGGTAAACACTTGATAGGGAATCTGTCAGAAGGGCAACCGACCTAAATGCAGATCATTGCTGTTTGATTGATCTTCTGTCCTGATATCAGGACGGTATTTTCTACTAGCATTATTGCCTCACCTACTGGGTATTTTCAATCGCTAGTCCTATTCCTATCGTAAGAAATTCAAAATTTCTTCCTTCAAAATATTCCTTGAATTCTATGATAAGGGCTTCTTTCCATCTGAACATAGGTACTAATCTCTCTATCTCTAATATTCCTGTGATAATAAGCCACACTATTTTCCTCCTTACTTATCAGATTTATAATTATGGATAATGATGTGATTCTGCCCATCCTCTGACGTTTATCCACTTGATAAATAAATTACTAGATCTATAGCAACGTCTCCCGTTTCTGTTATACACGTTAAATTATCCCTTTAATACCCCGTCCAAAACATACAGTTCTTCGGTTCCACGAAATTCGAATCATTTTTCACTGCAATTATTTTAACCTTTATCTTGACTTATTCTGCTTTTAATTACAATTTCCTCTTCCTGTCTGTAACTCTTGAAATGAAATCTCCCATCAGCACAACACCTATGTCGTCATCTATATTCTGTATTCTATATAGTTTTATTACTAACTCTGTGAAATGTCCTTTGTTTGGAAACTTTAAGCCCTCGGGAGCGTTGTACACAAAACAGAAGCATAAGTTGACGTCTCCCTTCTGTTTCGTCTTTGTTTTTTTACCCACATTATTTCTGCTCTGTTTCTTCCCTTATTAAGGTTATATTTCCTAGATATCCACCCGTACAAGCTATACGTTTTAAAAGCTTCAATATGTACTTCATATCCTGGTGCAATCCAACTCCTTATGAAGGTAATAATGTGCATTCCTGCCATTAATAATTTCTCCTGTTTGTTCCTTAACTTGTTCGAAAATCCCTCTATGTTGACAAAATCTATTCTACATTCTAGTTATTTCTTACTTTTACCCTGTGTTAAGTTACTAGTCTTAATTATTATTACTCTCGTTTACTCCAGTTCTAAAATAGTGCGTTCTGGTGGGCTAATAATTTTCTACATTGTTTTCCTGAGCATTTCCCATCTTGGACTAGAAGTCCTTTAAACTCAAACTTTCGTCTCTAGCCGCTAGTGCCATGGAAGGTTATATGCTGAGGATGTTGTTGGTGTTAACGTGATAGATACCTCTATCAATTCCCCTAAAGTTACTTCCCGTTAAAATGAAAATATACCACAACCTAGTAAACACTGTAGTACTTAACTTTCCGGTGTAAGAGGTGATCTTCTTGAACTCTTCATCCGCTTGACTTGTTTCAGGGGTTTCAGATCCTCGTTCTTTACTCGTTTCCGTGATTAGAATTTGTCGCTTGTCAACAATCCTTCCTCAGACGACCGCACTCCGTTATTGCCGAGAGGTGATTCTGGAGCCTCGGTGTCTCTGTGGCGACCTTGCGTTTGTTTGATGGTGACGGGCGATATTCTTTTGCTTCCTTATCCCCGATGGCTCGCATTCTCGGTGATGGCACCGGTGTTGCTGTTCGTTTGGCTACTTCCATTACTAGAGCGATTGTCAGGCCTTTCTTAGGGCAATGCTGGTCTATGAGCATCAGGTACTGCCGAATCTAGACGTCGAGAAGCTCACCAATGGAGCTGCTAGTCGACTCCCGCATTACATGATCCTGAGGTATGCAATCTAGCGTTCTATAGCCTCCTGATATTTTTCGACAGCGAGCTTCTGCACCGAGTCATCGGTATGCGCATTCTCTTTCCAGATGGATAAGGGTTTGTATCAGTAGCGTGCATTGTGGGTATGCAGGCTAAGCCGAGCTTACCCGTTGGACTTGAGAAGCAAAGTAAGCACTAATGTAACTGTAAGTGCAATAATTCATTTTATCTTGTCAGTTGGCAATACTATTTTTTTTAATAACTCATTTGCTGCAATGTGGTTTTCTGCGGTATGTAGAATAAATTCTGCAGTGCGAATTTCTGCAGTAGCGAGGGTACGCGATACACCTACCGCTTGGCTCACCCAGCGTAGAATTCAAGGTGACGCATGCGCAGTAACCGCGCCAGTAAGCGAACTTGGTAAGCCGAAAACTCAACGCTGCCCGGGTTGATCGCACGGTGTAGCTGTGTGAAGCAGCTTTGTTAGAGTTTATGATACGTTTATTTACTGTGATTTGGCTTATTGCTGAAACAGCTCTTGCGAGTAACAAATGACATCAGTGAAAAAAAATTAAAAGTACGAGTATCTAGTTCCTTTTAGAACTGAAAATTAGTTTTTTCTTAAATGTAACAGTGTGAGAAAAACTTGCCTACTAGTAGGTACCAGCGTTGTAGTGCACCATGTGACGTGCTTCTAGGAGCGTACGTTCTAATGATTTCCATAATAATAACATGCAACGTGGGCAGTGCTTATAATTAGCCTGTGTCGTAAGTGCGTAATTGTGTATCTATGTAGAAGTATTTGGTGAAATGTAATTTCTTCTTAGTTTCATTTATCATAATATTTGCGATGGCTGACTCAATTTGTGTGATTGAAGAACTGTTGGACAAACCGTTTCGTTTTAGGAGCTTATATGACAAACTGCTACACGGCTGAAAGCAACGGAAAACTACAGCCGTAACTACCTCCCGAGGACATGCAGCTCTCTCTGTATGAATGGTGTTCTGATGATGGCTTCCTCCCGGGTAAAATATCCCGGAGGTAAACTAGTCCCCCCATTCGGATCTCCGGGTGGGGACTACACGAGAGGGGGCGATCATCAGGAAGATGGATACTGACATTCTGCGAGTCGGAGCGTGGAATGTTAGAAGTTTAAATCGTTGTGGTAGGTTAGAGAATCTGAAAAGGGAGATGGATAGGCTAAAGTTAGATGTAGTTGGTATAGGTGAAGTACGTTGGCAGGAAGAACAAGAATTTTGGTCAGGCGACTACCGAATTATCAACACAAAATCAAACAGGGGAAACGCATGAGTTGGTTTAATAATGAATAAGAAAATAGGGCAGCGGGCAAGCTACTACGACCAGCATAGTGAAAAAATTATCGTCGTCAAGATAGACACCAAACCAATGCCCACCACAATAGTGCAGGTCTACATGCCTACTAGTTCAGCGGATGATGAAGAAATCGAAAGAATATATGAGGAGATATAAGATTTAATACAGTATGTAAAAGGTGACGAGAATCTAATTGTGATGGGAGACTGTAACGCAGTGGTAGGCCAAGGAAGAGAAGGTAGTACAGTAGGAGAATTTGGATTGGGACAAAGGAACGAAAGAGGAAGTCGGCTGGTTGAATTCTACACTGATCATAATTTAGTCCTTGCCAATACTTGGTTCAAACACCACAAACGACGGCTGTATACGTGGGCGAGACCTGGAGACACTGGAAAGTATCAAATGGACTGCATTATGAATAGGCAGAGATTCAGAAACCAGGTGTTGGATTGCAAAACTTTCCCAGGAGCAGACGTGGACTCTGACCACAACTTGTTGGTCATGAAATGCCATCTCAAGCTGAAGAAATTGAAGAAAGGAAAGAATGCAAAAAGATGGGATCTAGACAAGTTGAAAGAAAAGAGTGTGAGTGATTGTTTCAAGGAACATATTGCACAAGGACTAAATGAAAAGGCTGAAGGAAACACTATAGAGGAAGAGTGGAGAGTCATGAAAAATGAAGTCGGTAGGGCTGCTGAAGAAATGTTAGGAAGGAAGAAAAGATCAACTAAGAATCAGTGGATAACTCAGGAGATACTAGATCTGATTGATGAACGACGAAAATACAAGAATGCTAGAAATGAAGAGGGTAGAAAAGAATACAGGCGATTAAAGAATCAAGTGGATAGAAAGTGCAAGGTAGCTAAGGAAGAATGGCTGAAGGAAAAGTGCAAGGATGTCGAAGGCTGTATGGTCCTGGGAAAGGTAGATGCTGCATACAGGAAAATCAAGGAAACCTTTGGAGAAAGGAAATCTAGGTGTATGAATATTAAGAGCTCAGATGGAAAGCCACTTCTAGGGAAAGAAGACAAAGCAGAAAGATGGCAGGAGCATATCCAACAGTTGTATCAAGGTAAAGATGTAGATAATTTGGTTCTGGAACATGAAGAGGCTGTTGATGCTGATGAAGTGGGAGACCCAATTTTGAGGTCAGAGTTTGACAGAGCTGTGAGTGACCTAAATAGGAACAAGGCACCTGGAATTGATGACATTCCCTCTGAATTACTTACTGCCTTAGGAGAAACCAGCATGGCAAGGTTATTTCATTTAGTGTGCAAGATGCATGAGACAGGAGAAGTCCCATCCGATTTTCGGCAGAATGTTGTTATAACTATTCCCAAGAAAGCCGGTGCTGACAGGTGTGAAAACTACCGCACCATTAGTTTAGTATCTCATGCCTGCAAAATTTTTACACGTATTATTTAGAGAAGAATGGAAAAACAAGTTGAAGCTGAGTTGGGAGAAGATCAATTTGGCTTCAGAAGAAATGTAGGAACACGTGAAGCAATCCTGACTTTACGTCTGATCTTAGAGGATAGAATCAAGAAGGACAAGCCCACGTACATGGCATTCGTAGATCTAGAAAAGGCATTCGATAATGTTGATTGGACCAAGCTATTTACGATTCTGAAGATGATAGGGATCAGATACCGAGAACGAAGAATTATCTACAATCTGTATAAAAATCAGTCTGCAGTGATAAGAATCGAGGGCTTTGAAAAAGAAGCAGCAATCCAGAAAGGAGTGAGGCACGGCTGCAGTTTGTCCCCTGTCCTTTTCAATGTTTACGTAGAGCAGGCAATAAAGGAAATCAAAGAAAAATTTGGAAAGGGAATCACAGTCGAAGGAGAGGAAATCAAAACCTTGAGATTTGCCGATGATATTGTAATTTTATCTGAGACTGCAGAAGATCTCGAGAAGTTGCTGAATGGTATGGATGAAGTCTTGGGTAAGGAGTACCAGATGAAAATAAATAAGTCCAAAACAAAAGTAATTAAGTGCAGTCGAACGAAGGCAGGTGATGTAGGAAACATTAGATTAGGAAATGAAGTTTTAAGGAAGTAGATGAATATTGTTACTTGGGTAGTAAAATAACTAACGATGGCAGAAGTAAGGAGGACATAAAATGCAGACTAGCACAAGCAGGGAAGAGCTTTCTTAAGAAAAGAAATTTGCTCACTTCAAACATTGATATCGGAATCAGAAAGATGTTTTTGAAAACTTTCGTGTGGAGCGTGGCATTGTATGGAAGTGAAACATGGACGATAACTAGCTCAGAAAGAAAGAGAATAGAAGCCTTTGAAATGTGGAGTTGCAGAAGAATGCTGAAGGTGAGATGGATAGATCGAATCACGAATGAAGAGATACTGAATCGAATTGGTGAGAGGAGATCGATTTGGCTAAATTTGACTAGAAGAAGAGATAGAATGATAGGACACATCTTAAGACACCCAGGACTTGTTCACTTGGTTTTTGAAGGAAGTGTAGGTGGTAAGAACGGTAGGGGTAGACTAAGGTATGAATATGACAAGCAGATTAGAGCAGATGTAGGATGCAATAGTTACGTAGAAATAAAAATGTTAACACAGGATAGGATGGCATGGAGAGCTGCATCAAACCAGTATATGGACTGATGACTCAAACAACAAAAACATGAGAAACTAGAAATTTTCCAATCGGGAAAACTTTAAGATTTGCCCAACCTTAAGGTAAGGTTAGGGGCTATTCTGCCCGAAGGCAGGTCCGAACCTCAGCAGAGGTGTTCCTGAGCCGGAGTTTGCGTGCGGTAGGGTGGCCAGTTCTTTTCCGCTCCTCCATTCCCTTACCCCCACCAACAGCGAGTAGCAACCCATCCAACTCCTGACCACGCCCAATGTTGCTTAACTTCGGAGATCTCACGGGATCCGGTGTTTCAACACGGCTACGGCCGTTGGCCCCAACCTTAAAGGGACGCATAAAAACAAAAATCAAGAGTACGTTCGTCATTTCAACCTTCACAGTACAGTAAAACAGGATGGATTTCTGGACGTTCCAAATTTAATAAACTATTTTGCTGGCCATGTTTACTCTTTGCAAATGAACGAACTGTTTGATCCGACACTGGTTTTGATAATCTGAGTAACTTGCACAATGCCATTCAAAATCATGAGAAATCGCGGTCACACATTTCTGCATTGAGAACGTTTCGAAAATCTAGAATTGATATTCAGCTTAATGCTCAATTGCGTGCAAGCACTGTACAATATACTGAGACAGTTAGGAAAAACAGAGAGGTGCTCAAGCGATTGACGTATGTTGTGTGTCTTTTACCCTCCCACGAATTTACCATTCCGTAGACGTTCTGAAGGTGAAGATTCTTTGACAGGGGTGCTTATTTGGGTGCATTGAACTTACTCGCCATTTACGATGCGTCGTTATGTACCCACCAACAAACATCCACCGTGTTTCGCGAAACTTCAAACAGGATACAAAATGAATTATTAAAGGCTGTCAGTGATGTAGTTTTGAAAAAGTCAGAAATAAAACACGCTATCTTTGTTGCCTTTTTTCTTGACGAGACTTCAGACATGAATTCGTCTCAACTATCATCTACTCTGAGATACGTTGAATCTGAAAGTGGCAAAGCTCACGAAAGGTTCATTTCTTTCACTGATGTCAGCGCAGATCGAACAGCCAGTGGTTTGCTTGAACATGTGAAAAACCTTGTTACTGAGTTTGACTTAAACTACAGGTTAGCTGCTCAAAAGTTCGACGGGGCAGCTGTGATGGCTGGCCACACAAATGAACTAAGAACCAAAGTGCAAGAACTCTTTCCGAAGGACATATTTATCCATTGCTTTAGTCGCAAGCTTAATCTAATTTTCTCATAGTTAGTTTCCTGTACCAAGGATTTTTTTTGCTATTGGCTTTACGTCGCACCGACACAGATAGGTCTAATGGCGACGATGGGACAGGAAAGGGCTAGGACTGCGAAGGAAGCGGCCGTGGACTTTATTAAGGTACAGCCCCAGCATTTGCCTGGTGTTTTCAGACCTTAACGTGATTAGGACAAGCCCTCTAAATGATCTCGTGAACTGAAGGAATTCACAGCTAAGAGGATGCCTAGAAATGCTCCAGCACGGTAGAATTTTTCATCTCCTGTTCACTCAGTGAAAGAACATCGCACTACATTCCTTGAATTCTTTCGGAGTGTTTTTGATGAAAGCTCAAACTGGGACAGTGAACAGTAGTAGCGGCACAAGGTTTCATGAAATTTCTAACTAGTATTGAAACTTCCTTTTCGTTACTGATTTTTAGCAACATCTTTACTGTCCCCTTCAAAATTGGCAAAATTATTTATTGGAAAACATTTATTTCTACTGTATGTTAAAATATTATTTATGAACCAGGAAGGGAGTTTTAACACGTCGAGTTGACTGAGCGAGATATGCCAGGTGGCTGGGAATTCCACTCAAGGCCAGGCGAGGGGAGAACGCAGAGACAGCTAACCAAATAACCTTGGAATCAGCCGTGAATGACACGTGACCAGGCTGAATGTGTGTCAAGTGCTCGATCGATAATTGTGAAGGTGCATGACGTCTGACTATGGCAGCCAATCAAGCGATTAATTTGGTGCTAAGTTAATAAATTAACCAATCGCTTATGAGGAAAAGACGCACCCCTGTCTTAAGACAGTGAATAATGGATTTTCCTAGGGAAAATTTACACAGAAATTTCTACCTCTGAACACGTCTTGTGGAGGATTACTCTAGCTTCAACTGCGGACGGAAGAAGACGTATTTCGCTTACTGAGAAGAATTACTCTAGCTTCGACTACGGGCAGAAGAAGACGCACTTCGCTTGCCAGGGAACTTCGTCATTCAGAGCCTACAACTGGTTACAACTGCAGTTCAGATGTTTGCGGACTCCATCTATAATTCAGCAGACTCTAAAAGTTAAGTTTCCTTGTCATCTTATCAGACATCGGTGTGAGTTTTGGACCTTGTCTTAGACGTGATTTTTAGTTTCAGCTTCACAAGATTTCCACTGAAGAGGTCACCGGTTCGAGTCCGAGTCAGGATGTCAGTCTTCTTTCTTCGTGAACGGTGTGATTTCCAGCGCGCCAGCATGTCTCCAATGCACGAGTAAAATGTAAGGCAGTCCAGACGGGCGTGACGAGGATCGATGGTGCGTAAGGTGATAATGCACTAGGTCATCAGCCCGAGTTCTACAGCCGACAGTCACCACCAAGTAATATTTAAACTTTGTTATTCTTTCTTTCCTTTTGTAAAGTAATTGTAATGACATAGCCTCTACTTATTTGTTTAGACATTTTCTATTAGTTAGAATTTTTCCGTCTCTTCTTTCTTGGTGATGGTAGATTGAGGATGAGTGAGTATTTGAACCTATTAGTTTGTTTTGAGTGGATGTCTTCGAGAAGTGTTTCAACTGTCCCGAGTTCGTTGTGGCAGGAGAAATAAGTGTAAATTGACCCCAACGTTAAACTTGGACTATTTGAATATTTTTTGACTTTTAATGAGATCAAATGGGACAGAAATTCCGTGGATTCTATCATGTCAGAGTTCATTCTTCAATTATGCGACATATGGTTGAGTTTTGTGTGCAATAGAGTCATCTGAAATATTATTGTGTAGTAGCTTCCGCACGTATGATCTTGCGCGGCCAGTAATAATAATAATAATAATAATATTAAAGATAATTTAACTAAATTACCGCGTAAAAGAACACCTAAGGTCATGAGCATAATATTAGTTATTATTGAAAATGGTTGATGTGCGCTCATTATTGTAATTTAGGCCTGGGAAATGGCAGTATCTGACCGATACAATTTGTTATATATTTGCTGTGCTGTGATGATTAGTTGATTGATTGATGGATATTATTGAATTCAGCAGTCGAGCTGTGCGTCCATTAATGAGTCAATGATGGAGTAAATATGTTACTTGATGTAATGTGTTCGTTATGAGTGCAGATTAATCGAGAATCACAATTATAGTGGAGAAGTAAAAATAAATATCGTAGCTCATGAACCGCGTGCGCGGGATGTTTATTCTGGCCTATGTTTAAGCGATTTATCGATGATTTTTTGGATGATTTTGTGTTCGTAAATTTTCTCTAAACGTTGTCGTATAACTGTGTTCTATAATTAAGTGATAATCCTTGCTCTGTCACATTTCCCAGTTGATGAGAGGAGGTCACCACGATAGTGTCATCGTGAGAATAATTTTCCTAACTTTGTCTAAACATAAAAATTAATAATCAAGGGCTAGCGTTCGTGTAAATATGTATATAATATTTCCGTGTATCCTTGTGTGAGTGTAGTATGTGTGATTTGACTGTGTTTTGCTTAATGTAAGTTTATAATCCATATTTGTGATGATGCTCTTCATTATTTTGTGGAATTTTCGGCCTAATTTACGCCAACTTTAGTGGTTCACCATTTGAATGAATTCAAACCTTTAGTAAATTTTATTCGTTTTTAAGGAGGAATAGGATCTTATTTAACAAATACACATGAATAAGTATAGGCCATGTCAGTGGATTGAACTCACAAAGTCGAAAATTGTAAGAATAATTTAATTACTTGTTTCGAGTAACGGATAAATGTAAATTGACATGAGGTCAAGTTCCGAGCTATTGTGTGAGAAGCAAATACTAAATAATTATAAAGTTGAGTTTATTTATTAATTTAAAGGTCAAAGAAGACGACTTAACTATAATTTTATAAGAGAAAATTTTTTATTTGATTTTCAAAGAGAAATGAAAATGATCATTTTCAAATTTGTTTAAAATCAAATTCATGAAGGAAGGAAGTTTATTTTCAAATTATTAAATTATCAGAGAGAGATCATCTCAAATTAATCATTATTAATTATTTAATTAATTTTTCACTAAAAATATGAATATTATATTTGCAGATACAGGCATTTCCTGTTTCGTTTACCGATGAAGTATCTATGTGACTACGACATAAAAGAAGACAATCATATAAACAAAATACCTAGATTTTGTTAATTATTGTATAATTTATGAAGAGCAGTAGTTGTAATAAATGTCTAAAACCTATTTAGCTTTCTCTCATTTGCCACTAGTTCATTATCTATCCCTGCACTTTAAAATTTTCGCACAGCCGATAAGCGAACGATCTGCACCCTGGAGATCTTCGCTCACCGGCCGAGCTGAGCCCGGCATGACGGGTGCAGGTATAGATTTGGCGGCCAACGTGTTAAGGCCCGATTTATTGGCTGTACCAATAAAGAACTCGATCTTGTAGTCCAGAATTTGGATGCAAACAAGATGCAGTGGCAAATTAAAATTTTCAGGTTTATTTTGTGACATTTATTAGCCCAAATTTTTGTGGCGAACTACGCTCATGTTAAAGGTTAGGAAGGGCCTTGGTGCTATATTATAAACAAAATCTGGATGATATTTTCAAAATTTATCCCTTTTGCGGCAGATTTCCGCATAGTTTGGACTTAAATTATAAGATATTATTTTATGCGATAATAATCTTCTTTTATGACTGTGAATTCAATCCACACGTGACTGTCGATCGGAACTCGGGTATTAGACCATCGAACCTGGTCCGTCCAATGTCTGAACTGCTAGTTGTCTTAAATTAGAATGGGTACTGTTACTATGGAGGATCTTCGTAGGCTCCTAGAGGTAGTGACTGCGGACTTGAAGGACAGTTTAAACGAAAACAATAACTTATTGAAACAGGAGTTGAACGAAAACAATAACTTACTGAAACAGGAGTTAGCTGAAAACAATAACTTATTGAAACGGGAATTAAATGAAAACAATAACTTACTGAAACAGGAGTTAAAACGTGAGTTAGGTGAGAACAATGACTTGTTAAAACGTGAGATTAGTGAGAACAGTGAACTGTTGAAACGTGAGATTAGTGAGAATGTGAATGCTCAGTTAGGACTTAAGCTAACGGAGAATAATGCTCAACTAGAACGCAAATTAACCGAAAATAACACTCAGTTGGAACTTACACTAACAGGAAAACTGAATGCAGGACAGGACAAACTCAAACAAGATCTTAAGGGTGCCCTAGAGGAAATTCAAGCTAGGACGGATGAAAACTTAGGGAAACTGCACATGGACGTTAAATTATTTAACGGAAAACTAGCGTCAGTCCAGAGTGAATTGGTGTCCGTTAAGCAAAATTTTTCTAACCTGAAAGGGGAAATCCAGGCCGGAATCGATAGCTCCATGTCAGCTATGTCAAATGAGTTTAGCGAAAGGCTAGCCAAAGTACAGACAGGAATACTGCATGGACTAGATCAATACAAGGACGAAGTAAAAGAAAATTTTAGGACCATTGAAGAGAAAATTAGTGACAATGCCGAGGACTTGTCTGCAACTAAAACCGCATGGGGCAGGAAGTTCACTGAAATCTATGAAACGGTAAAACAGGTGGAGAAGGGCGTAATAGCCGAGATTAAGGTAGCCCAAGTCACTAATTCGGAACGACTCGAATACTTTTATGAGACAATCGAGGAAACCCAGCAGAGTCTTGAAACAATAAAAACATCCGTGGACAAGGAGATAAGTGAAGTTAGAGCTAGCTCGGAAGTCTACAAACAGGAATTACAGGGAGAAATACAGGAGCTTACCAAGGAGCTGAAGCTACTCAAGTTACAAGGAGAGAGTAATAACATTGTAGCTAATTCTTTAATAGAACGGCAGGGACAACTGGAGAAACGTGTATCTGGGGAAGTTCAATTTTCAACTCCCAAGACCGATGAAAGGGTAATTCTAAACGTTCCCGTAAACACCACCAACCCATTTTTAGAGCCTGTTAGAGGGGAAACAAGTCAACTGAACACTTCTGGTCAAACCCAAATCGTAAATATAATACGATTGCATGAGGACCACCCAAAGAAATTCAATAATGTAAAAGGAATAACCCCCAAGAGTTTTATTAACGAATTGCAGGAGTTCTTCCGAGACAATAAAATCCCTGTGGAACGTCAGCTACGAGTAACCGAGAGATACCTGGAAAACTCAGTGTTGACGTGGTTCACAGCCTTCCGATACTCGTTTGACGATTTTGAAGGCTTTAAAAGGGCATTTTTAGAGAAGTACTGGAACTCAGATATTCAGGACCAACTTAAGACAGAACTGTACGCTAAGAAATATGCTCAGTCTACACCCACGCGCTTCTCAGAATTTTTTTCAAGTCAATTACGCAAATTGCGTGAGCTTGACGCGCCACCTACAGAAACTGATCTAATAAAGGTCATTGTAAGACAACTGCCTGCGGATATCCAAAGAATTATGATAGCCTCGAACGTCCAGACGGCAATTCAGGCAGAGGCTATTCTCAGACAGTTAGATATGACATCTAGGGAACCGTCTCGGCGAAGTACAAACCCAGAGCAACAGGTGTTCCATGCAACTGTCAATCGATCAGACGACAGGAACCTTACCAGCCAAGGGAGAAACCGGAGTCGCGAAAGTGAAGAAAGACCGCCCAGGGATCGTTCTCCAAGACCAGGCTATAGGAATGAAAGAGAATGGAATTACTACCGGCGGAACAATCGGAGAAGGCCGTATGAAAATAATAGAGATCGCTGGAGAAGAGAACCCAACGACCGCAGACTTGAAACCCGGAAGAGGAACTGGAGGCAAGAAGAGCGGGAAAAATATCTCCGCGAGTTACAACAATCCAAACAAGAACGACGCAAATGGCACCGTGCTATCCACGACCAAGACGTCAATCCTGACATGGTCGGCGCCGAGAGCCTAGAATATCAGAGAGCTAAAGAAAAGGAGGAAAGGGAACGTCCTGAAAGAGAAGAACAGAGTCAGGGCGCTATTAAAAAAAAAAACAATCCCTGAACTAACGGGAGATAGCCGGAATTCTAGCCCTTGTATTGACAATACGACACGAGAATGGATAATAGTGCAGATTGATTCTTGGATGACAAAGTCGGAGGATTTACTAGAAGAAAATATGGATTCAAGTAGAATTTGTACGAGGACACTGGCAATAATTTTAGCCCGAGTGTGTGGTGTTAGAGTAAAATGTTTGGTCGACACAGGGTCCACCATCAGTGTCATCTCCAATTCGTTTCTAAATGACTTGAATGAAAGATATAACATTCCGATTATTCCAGTGTCTCATGTAAAAATAAAGGGAATTATCCCGGATAAAACTGTAGCATGTAGACAACAAACTTTACTGGATGTTGAAATTGGGAATTCAAAATTTCAAAATATTTTCCTGGCCATGTCAAATATAAAATTCAATATCATCCTTGGGGTGGATTTCTTGACTACTTATCAGGCCAACATCGATCTTAATTTAAATCAGATACTATTCCGGTCAGATGAAACAATTGAAACAGTCATGGTTAACCCATCAGAAATAGCTGATCAGAGTGTGTTCCAAATTAGTAACGCCTATGCACCGTGGGAATCTGAAGACCAGGAGGCCACAGAAGAAGTTCACCAGGCCCTGGACAACGTAATAGAAGAGGGCGATAGTACAACACACCCGTACGATCTTATAAACTCCAAGGCTGAACAAGCATTAGGAACACATGGAACAGCTTGGAATTAAGCATATTCTGAATTCTATCCGCCATCCTTCAAGCAATCCGGCAGAGAGGGTGATGCAAGAGCTAGCTAAATTCTGTAGGATTTATTGTGGAAATACACATTGGTTATGGGTTGACGTTCTACCTATAATGATGGAGTGTTTAAACAATACTGTACATGAGGCCACGGCACAAATCCCTGTCAGTCTCCATTTCAATCGACCACCAACTTGACCTTGGGATAGCATCGTTCAATGCCCCGGTAACTTAAGGCCAACACTAGAGGAAAACATTCAAAAGGCTGCTATCTCATTAAGGGAGCAAGCTGATCGCAGACAACGGAGGGTAAGAGAAAAGAAATTCCGTCGACCCCTGAGATTGAATGAATATGTTCTTTTAAAGAAACCAGCCATTTCGGAACCTACCAGTAAATTTTACGCGAAATTCGCACCTCTTTTCGTGGGTCCCTATAAAATTATCCGAGTATATGGGAATAATGCCTATAAAATTCAAAGTCTTGATAAGAGCTATGAGGGAATTCATAATGCCTCAAATTTACGAAGCTACAACTGCCCTAGACCAGTAAATGATGCCCAAGTCAACACTATAATGGAAGAAGAAACGTCATGGGATGCAAGTGAGGATGCAGTGTACCACCATGCATCGACCCAAGTCAACCTGCAAGAAGAAACCTGTGAGGAATGTCAAACAATGCAGAACACTATAATGAATCAACTTCGACTACTGGGCGCAGCACTAGAAGCGGACAACAGGAGGCTACGTGCCGGAACAAGAGCTGAAAATATGGCTTAGAAGTGTGACACATGTTTACCACTCAAATTTTTCAGGGAACATGTTAAGGGTCTATTTCCAGCATTAATGATTTCATCTTCCGACTAAATCATTAACCAACCAAGGGAGATGATGTCCCCTTCAAAATTGGCAAAATTATTTATTGGAAAGCATTTATTTCTACTGTATGTTAAAATATTATTTATGAACCAGGAAGGGAGTTTTAACACGTCGAGTTGACTGAGCGAGATATGCCAGGTGGCTGGGAATTCCACTCAAGGCCAGGCGAGGGGAGAACGCAGAGACAGCTAGCCAAATAACCTTGGAATCAGCCGTGAATGACACGTGACCAGGCTGAATGTGTGTCAAGTGCTCGATCGATAATTGTGAAGGTGCATGACGTCTGACTATGGCAGCCAATCAAGCGATTAATTTGGTGCTAAGTTAATAAATTAACCAATCGCTTATGAGGAAAAGACGCACCCCTGTCTTAAGACAGTGAATAATGGATTTTCCTAGGGAAAATTTACACAGAAATTTCTACCTCTGAACACGTCTTGTGGAGGATTACTCTAGCTTCAACTGCGGACGGAAGAAGACGTATTTCGCTTACTGAGAAGAATTACTCTAGCTTCGACTACGGGCAGAAGAAGACGCACTTCGCTTGCCAGGGAACTTCGTCATTCAGAGCCTACAACTGGTTACAACTGCAGTTCAGATGTTTGCGGACTCCATCTATAATTCAGCAGACTCTAAAAGTTAAGTTTCCTTGTCATCTTATCAGACATCGGTGTGAGTTTTGGACCTTGTCTTAGACGTGATTTTTAGTTTCAGCTTCACAAGATTTCCACTGAAGAGGTCACCGGTTCGAGTCCGAGTCAGGATGTCAGTCTTCTTTCTTCGTGAACGGTGTGATTTCCAGCGCGCCAGCATGTCTCCAATGCACGAGTAAAATGTAAGGCAGTCCAGACGGGCGTGACGAGGATCGATGGTGCGTAAGGTGATAATGCACTAGGTCATCAGCCCGAGTTCTACAGCCGACAGTCACCACCAAGTAATATTTAAACTTTGTTATTCTTTCTTTCCTTTTGTAAAGTAATTGTAATGACATAGCCTCTACTTATTTGTTTAGACATTTTCTATTAGTTAGAATTTTTCCGTCTCTTCTTTCTTGGTGATGGTAGATTGAGGATGAGTGAGTATTTGAACCTATTAGTTTGTTTTGAGTGGATGTCTTCGAGAAGTGTTTCAACTGTCCCGAGTTCGTTGTGGCAGGAGAAATAAGTGTAAATTGACCCCAACGTTAAACTTGGACTATTTGAATATTTTTTGACTTTTAATGAGATCAAATGGGACAGAAATTCCGTGGATTCTATCATGTCAGAGTTCATTCTTCAATTATGCGACATATGGTTGAGTTTTGTGTGCAATAGAGTCATCTGAAATATTATTGTGTAGTAGCTTCCGCACGTATGATCTTGCGCGGCCAGTAATAATAATAATAATAATAATATTAAAGATAATTTAACTAAATTACCGCGTAAAAGAACACCTAAGGTCATGAGCATAATATTAGTTATTATTGAAAATGGTTGATGTGCGCTCATTATTGTAATTTAGGCCTGGGAAATGGCAGTATCTGACCGATACAATTTGTTATATATTTGCTGTGCTGTGATGATTAGTTGATTGATTGATGGATATTATTGAATTCAGCAGTCGAGCTGTGCGTCCATTAATGAGTCAATGATGGAGTAAATATGTTACTTGATGTAATGTGTTCGTTATGAGTGCAGATTAATCGAGAATCACAATTATAGTGGAGAAGTAAAAATAAATATCGTAGCTCATGAACCGCGTGCGCGGGATGTTTATTCTGGCCTATGTTTAAGCGATTTATCGATGATTTTTTGGATGATTTTGTGTTCGTAAATTTTCTCTAAACGTTGTCGTATAACTGTGTTCTATAATTAAGTGATAATCCTTGCTCTGTCACATTTCCCAGTTGATGAGAGGAGGTCACCACGATAGTGTCATCGTGAGAATAATTTTCCTAACTTTGTCTAAACATAAAAATTAATAATCAAGGGCTAGCGTTCGTGTAAATATGTATATAATATTTCCGTGTATCCTTGTGTGAGTGTAGTATGTGTGATTTGACTGTGTTTTGCTTAATGTAAGTTTATAATCCATATTTGTGATGATGCTCTTCATTATTTTGTGGAATTTTCGGCCTAATTTACGCCAACTTTAGTGGTTCACCATTTGAATGAATTCAAACCTTTAGTAAATTTTATTCGTTTTTAAGGAGGAATAGGATCTTATTTAACAAATACACATGAATAAGTATAGGCCATGTCAGTGGATTGAACTCACAAAGTCGAAAATTGTAAGAATAATTTAATTACTTGTTTCGAGTAACGGATAAATGTAAATTGACATGAGGTCAAGTTCCGAGCTATTGTGTGAGAAGCAAATACTAAATAATTATAAAGTTGAGTTTATTTATTAATTTAAAGGTCAAAGAAGACGACTTAACTATAATTTTATAAGAGAAAATTTTTTATTTGATTTTCAAAGAGAAATGAAAATGATCATTTTCAAATTTGTTTAAAATCAAATTCATGAAGGAAGGAAGTTTATTTTCAAATTATTAAATTATCAGAGAGAGATCATCTCAAATTAATCATTATTAATTATTTAATTAATTTTTCACTAAAAATATGAATATTATATTTGCAGATACAGGCATTTCCTGTTTCGTTTACCGATGAAGTATCTATGTGACTACGACATAAAAGAAGACAATCATATAAACAAAATACCTAGATTTTGTTAATTATTGTATAATTTATGAAGAGCAGTAGTTGTAATAAATGTCTAAAACCTATTTAGCTTTCTCTCATTTGCCACTAGTTCATTATCTATCCCTGCACTTTAAAATTTTCGCACAGCCGATAAGCGAACGATCTGCACCCTGGAGATCTTCGCTCACCGGCCGAGCTGAGCCCGGCATGACGGGTGCATTACCTCCACTGATATCCTTTTCAATGTCCTTCAATCCAAGCATTCATACGTCCTATATCGCTCCGAGAAAGTTCAGGAAATCAAAAGGGAGTAAACCTCAGGAATAAGTGCGGCGTAACTTGGGCCGAGACTCTGGTCTATCATGGTGTCGAAGACTCTCCACCAACTAAATGATAATGTCGGGAAGAAGATCCAATAATTTCAAGGAAATGTCTTTACCGCTCTAGTTTGACAACATTATTGTACATAGACGAACGTTTTGGATCATTAAACCAATTACAAACCGAGCTCGATAGCTGCAGTCGCTTAAGTGCGGTCAGTATCCAGTATTCGGGAGATAGTAGGTTCGAACCCCACTGTCGGCAGCCCTGAAAATGGTTTTCCGTGGTTTCCCATTTTCACACCAGGCAAATGCTGGGGCTGTACCTTAATTAAGGCCACGGCCGCTTCCTTCCCACTTCTAGCCCTTCCCTGTCCCATCGTCGCCGTAAGACCTATCTGTGTCGGTGCGACGTAAAACAACTAACCAAACCAATTACAACTTACATCCTTGTTGGATCCTCTGAAGTATGAAGCGCACAGAGCTACTTTTCCTCATTCTGCTTGTGAAAATCTTGAACTGTCTTATAAATACTTGTTTGATTCTATCCGATTGAAGAATGAACTTACCGTGCTGTATTCCTTTGACGAATTTTATGGTCAACACCCTCATCAGTTAGTGTGTTCTCTGAAAAGCAAACAATTAGATGCAGCTCTGTCTGAAGTGTACAAGTTGGGTGTACTTATAGTAACTGTTCCAAGCACAACAGCGTCAGTTGAAAGATCGTTTTCAGCTCTCAGGAGGATTATGAGGTCAACACAGAGTCAAGAGCGACTTTCAGGCTTGGCAGTTCTGTTCGTAGAAAAGGAAGGTCTGCACGAACTGAAAAGCATAGACACATTTTATGATGTCATCACAGCATTCACATAAAGAAGAGAGACGTCTAGATTTCACCTTGAAGTAGACTCAAAGCAACAAAAAATGTTGTGCAGGGACTTACTGCATAGTTTTGTTAGTAGTGGAGCATACAGTGGACAATAGAAGAACGTCTGCAAAAACGTAGCAAATAAGTTACTAATAATTTTGAGATAAGCCTATGTGTTCAATGTAATATGCACGATGCTGTTGCATCAGTGTCAGAGGTATTTCAAGTCGGCTTCTTGGCTGTAAGAGGACAGAAAGTATTCTGATACATAAATAAGAGATCAAGGAGTTTTTTAACAGAAGTAACAGGTAATTCATTAAATAAGCGTGATTTCTACTAATCTATGAATTTTGAAGTAGAAAACTTGAATAAAATAATTTTCAGAAAAAACGCAACAATGGCACGCTTGTCTTCCTTTTTCTCATGGATTATGCACTGTCATTGGGAATAAATAAACTGTTTCTATACATCTTAATAAGTTAATTGCAGCTTTAAAAATTATATCAATTTTTTAAATCTACAGATGTGTTGTCACTAATTATTTTGTATTTCCTGAAACGCCAAGGATTTTACATGATACCGTACGCTCTGATTAGAAGTCCTTCATTTCTCATGAGATTACACTTAACTTTATATGGTTAGAGCTTGGTTACATTCTTTACATAATGATGTACGTTAAACTGTACTTCCTACATCCGGTAATTAATACGTCCTATTTTGGATAGCATACCCACTTTTTGAAACCACCGCACGCCATTGGTTTGTGTGGAATTGCGGTGAGTTTCTCTTCCTGCCGATGTATCCCCTGTCAGACGGACTCGACCTCGGTCTGGTCTCTAGGACTGTCAGTGTTCATATTGAGCAGTATCCTGCCGGCCTATAAGAGATATTCAGATTATTATTTGACACAATATATAAATTTTAATCATATAAATGTCAGTCGTCTATGGTAGAGTAATGAATCCCAAGATAGCTGAGACCGGAAATCTATGGAGCCATCAAGTCGCTGGATATTGCCCAACACTTCCTCGAGACCGTGAGAATAGTTTAACGTCACCAAGCGTTGGCACAGATCGGCACGTGTACACGGTGCTGACCAAGCTAAATATTCAGCCAATGAGAACGTGAGGATATGGCAAACATGGAGTCTACATCGCGGGAAATCATAATCCCAGGTTGACAACGTGTACAGTTGCTTGAGTTAAATTCTGCCATTTGTCGGATTTCCACAGGTCTATAAGTGAAATATAATCAGGAATACGATATAAAAATTATAGGAAGAGATTTGATATTGTTTGAACTGTGTTTTATTAATGTATTATAATTAATATTGTGTCATTATAAAGGGCAAGCGTTCTGATTGGTGGTTTGTCTAGACAAGTGGGAATCCCATAGTTGAAACGGCGTTACCTAAGCGTCATGAGCACCCCAAGCTCTGGAGAGTGTCAGTCTGATCGGGTAGCTTGGACAGTGTAGAAGTGTATCTCTGATCGCGGTAGCCGAGGTGATGTGAAGTTGTTCGGTGTGCTCTGAAAATTATACTTAAAAGTTGCCACGAGTATATATCAGTATCAGTATATGGTTTTAAACAGTGTTTCAGCCGTGCAGTTGGATAAAGTAACTGATGCAGAGTTAATTGCAGAATATATTATAGCAAAGTTCACTACCAATAATATAGACGGTGATAATTAGCCGCAGTGTAGCAAGTGCAGCAGAGACGTGCCATTGTCTCATAATTTCGTGTCGGTCGCGTTTCGCGAGGAACTCTCGATCCGTACCGCGTGCCGCTCTCAAAACTGTGTATATATACCCTTAAATATAAAGTTTACAGTATTTATGTGTCAGTGTGTTTGGCTGAGTTTGTAACCAAAGGGTAGTTCGGCACGTGCAGAATTGAGCGGTGAAGAGATATTCATCCAAAGCCTTCTGTGTTCCAGTGTTAAAATACTTTCAGCAAGAAGATGGCTTCGCCTATGAGAGAAGGAAGTGTATTTCTACGTGCTGAAGCAGTGATCGACATGGAGTAGTAACCCAATAAAGCAGAGATGTGAGCTGCTGCCATGTATCCAGAGAGTCGTCCAAATTAAGATAAGACGCATGTGTTAATTATGGAATGTTATATGGGTTATGTTAAAGTACTAGTGCAGTTTAGAATAGGGATTTTATTTAACATAAAGTAAGCCTGACGGCATGTGTTTATTTCACTTTGATATTGCTGTATATATGGATAAGAGAGTAATGCATGTTCTCTATATTTTTATTTTGATTTATGACTAGATAGTTGGGATAATGAAGGATTTGTTAGGATTATTTGGTTGTTCATTTATGCATGAAAATTTAGTTTAGATTATTCCGATTTTTCTTGTATATTAGTGCTAGGAGGATTAGATTGACAAGTTCATCCAAGTTCAAAGTTGAATACTTGCTACGTTATTTTATTTTGGTCATTTAGAGAGACAGTAATAGTTAATTGCATGACGCATGGTATTTCAGAAGCTGTACGTAAGGAGCTGCATAACGACGTTGAAAGAATAGGATCTTCGAATTTAGGTTGGAATCTGTTTTTGGCCAATGATTTGCACAGGAAACGAACCGGGTCTCATAATGTAAAAGGCTGATGTGATTTTTGTGAGAGATATGAGAAGTTATGGTGCATGCGGAGTTATGAAGTGATTATGCAGGCCGATTGCATGCCTGATATGTGAAAGAATAATGTGCAGTGGATATGTACATGCTATTGTCTTCTGAGAGAATGTTTATTATCAGAATTGACGGAATTGATTTCAGACTAATGAGTCTGATGTGTTTTAAATTGCATAAGCATGCTAGGAAAGAATACGATTATACGTGAGTTTACGTATAGCCGACGAATTATGTTATCTCATTACAAGCTGATATATTGGCCGTGTGTTTCTTAGACGGCGCGAATGAGATGGTATTTCCGTGTTACAATCTTGGGAGACAGAATCCAAGCCTTAGTACAGTGTTGAGTTCAACATTTCCTTTCAGCTCACAGCCCACCAGGAAATACAAGACGGCTGATCGCGCTGTTGAGTGCGCAAATGCAGCAGAAGGAGGCAGTTTTGCCCATTGCTTTCTACATGATATTGAGGGATAATTAAATGTTTTCCCTTACAGGATGATGTTTTATGATGCTTCATGTTGTTTGAATATCTTGTCTCGTTGTTTAATGGGGAACAGCCAACGAGTCGGACATCGAGTAAGTGATTCGTCGAGAAACTCGTTGGCTGAATGGTCAGCGTACTGGCCTCCGGTTCAGAGGGTCCCGGGTTCGATTCCCGGCCGGGTCGGGGATTTTAACCTTCGTTGGTTAATTCCAATGGCCCGGGGGCTGAATGTTTGTGCTGTCCGCAACATCCCTGCAACTCTCACACCACACATAACACTATCCTCCACCACAATAACACGCAGTTACCTACACATGGCAGATGCCGCCCACCCTCATCGGCGGGTCTGCCTTACAAGAGCTGCACTCGGCTAGAAATAGCCACACAAAATTATATTTACTCACTCAATCTGGCAGTCCTTAGATACAGCGATGTAATTTCGTTGAAACACCCAGAAGACACTGACCCTGTCCACTACTGCAGAAACATTGCGCAGGATCTCGATCTGCTCCTCTGGATGGTTTTTATTCAGCCAAT
Source organism: Anabrus simplex (assembly GCF_040414725.1). Lineage (NCBI taxonomy): Eukaryota > Metazoa > Arthropoda > Insecta > Orthoptera > Tettigoniidae > Anabrus > Anabrus simplex. The sequence continues at coordinate 259,651,978 of NC_090266.1, forward strand.
TCGGACGAGTTGGCAAAAGGGGAGACAAAACCTAATGGCAGAAATTCATTCACCGCAATATCAGTGGATCATATTGAACCCTTTAGGTCCATATTGAGGGATACCTACCTTCCTTACCTATCAGCAAAGTTCATGAGATCTGTCTCCTGGGTCGTATCGGGTTCTTCGTCACTTGCTGAGGTAAAGGTAGGTGTTGTAACCAAGGTTGAGATTTACAAAACACAACTTTATTATTCGCTTCAAATGCAAAATACACTATTTACACAAATAAAATGAAATTTAACTTGAAGCAAATGAATTAGGAATCTTGAGAAAGAGTCTATCTTTTGTACACTATATACAAGTTTACAGTATTTACATCCACTTCTATCTCGAAAAGATAGTCCTTGTGATAAGAAAAGTCGATAGTCGAACACTATCCGAAGTACTGACATAAATGTTTTGGAAAGTCCTTCCTTGTTGAGTTCATAAAGGCAAGTTCAATGTTGGAAAAATTCTTACTTGGCGAAACCAAGGGAGCTTGCATTAATTAGGGAAATATAACGGTATGTAATAGTATGACTGGATATAGGCAGCGGAAGAGGAGCGGTGACCAGAGGTGAGACCTCGTACTGCCAGAAATTCAGTCCACCTGGTCGAAGCACATTTTCAAGAGGATTAGCCTCCGTGCTCGACGTAGGGTGTATTCTGGAGCTGGACACCGGAGCAAGTGGGCATCTGGACAGGCTGGGGGTTCCTCTTTATAGTACACACACGACTGTTCAGGCACGCGCACTGAGGGCTGCGCGTCGAGGCTAGAAGAATGACACTTGGCGCGCGTGTAGCTGGCTGGCGGAGCGAGAAGGGAGCGCCGGACATACAACACCCTCCCCTCCTAAATACGCCGGTACGGCGTGAAACGGCGGCGGCGCTGGCGGCGGCTGCGATGCTGGGCCGGAGCTGCTGATGTCTCTGTTGGATTGTCCGGAGCTGGGACCGGGCGGAGTGGCGCTGTCTCGTCCTGAAAGGAACCCATTGTTATTAAATGGTCTAAAGCTCGTTCAGCAATAGATTTATTTGGCTGAGCAATAGAATCAATCGCTGGACATGGGCGGTAGCGCAGACGTATCTGGTCTTGATGGCGGCAGATACGTTTCTCCGTAGTCTGTATTTCGTAGAGACGATGACCCAAAGATCTGCAGATGACTCCAGGTATCCAGAGTGGGTTTGACCTGAATGTCCGGGTGTAGACCTTGTCGTTGACTGAGAACTTCGTTGGTAAGATCTGAGACTGGGCCGGAAGAGGCTGCAACAGAGAAAGCAAAGTTCTGTGAGGTCGTCCATGGAGCTTCTGTGCAGGAGTGATATTATCAGCGCCGGGCAGAGTTCTGTAGTTGCTTAAGAGTTGGAGCAATGCTTGGTCTTTAGTTAAGCCTGAAGAGACAGCTTTTTTCATACTTCTCTTAAATGTTTGTACAAAGCGTTCAGCTTCACCATTAGATTGAGGGTGAAAAGGCGGTGCTAGGATATGACGAATGCCATTATATGTACAAAATTTCTTAAAAGCAGTAGCTGTAAATTGAGGTCCGTTGTCCGAAATGAGGACTTGAGGTAAGCCTTCTGTAGTAAATATCTTCTGTAGAGCACGAATGGTAGCTTCGGTTGTAGTAGTCGAATGCATATCCACTACATATGGAAAGTGCGATAGTGAGTCGATGACTATTAACCACATGGAATTGAGGAAAGGACCTGCGAAATCGATGTGAACTCGTTCCCATGGAGTAGTAGCAGGAGGCCATGAAGCTAGATCAGAAGACGGGGCGTTCTGATTCAGTTGACATTGTTCACAATGACGGATGAGCTTTTCGATGGCGGCATCAATACCGGGCCAGTAGCAGTGTTGACGTGCTAGTTGCTTCGTTCGGGATATACCCCAATGGCTTTGGTGTAATAATTCGAGAACTTGTTTCTGTAGGCTAAGTGGGATAACCACTCGGAAGATGGTGCCTGCTTCTAGGAGTACGACTCCAGCACGAGTCGTGAGACGATGCTGCATACGATGATAAGGTGCAAGGTGGGCGGGAAGATTGCTCTGAAGAGGCCAACCGTTGCGGATGTAAGTACGCACAGTAGCAAGTGTACTGTCCTTATCCGTAGCTTTAGCTATGCAGGTAGCATCAATAGGAAAACTGGAGACAGTATCTTCAAGTTCTATGTCCAACTGAAGACATTCAGATTCTTGGGAATCGAAGGCAGTATCAGGACCAACTGGTAAGCGTGAGAGGGCATCAGCATTACAATGCTGGGATGTGGCTCGATAGACAATCTGATAGGAATAATCAGAAAGGAACATGGACCATCTTTGAAGCTTTCTGAGGGAATTCTCAGGGATCTTATTACCAGGATGGAATAAGTGTACGAGAGGCTTATGATCAGTAATGATCAGGAAATGGTTGCCATAGAGATATTCATTGAAACGGCGAATACCAAAGATGATGGCTAAAGCTTCTTTCTCTATCTGTGAGTATCGACGTTGATGGTCATTAAGTGTTTTCGAAGCGAACGCGATGGGGCGTTCCCGTCCATGACGATCCTTTTGGGAGAGAACGGCACCGACACCGTAGTCTGAAGCGTCAGTAGCTAGCGTGAGGAGCTTGTCGGGCTGAAAATGAGTGAGTTGTATAGCTTGAATTAAGGCGTTGTTGATGGTTTTCCATGCCTGTTGGCATTGCGGAGTCCATTGAAATTTAACACCTTTTTTACGTAGAGCGTTTAATGGAGCTGCCACTGCAGCGAAGCGGGGAATGAACTTATTATAGTAGTTCGCTTTGCCTATGAAGGACTGGAGCTGCTTGAGGTTCTGAGGTGCTGGCATGTTGACGATAGCTGAGACATTCTGTGCACTAGGGCGAATTCCAGTCTTATCAAGTATATGTCCTAGGTAGTGAACTTGAGGCTGAAAGAATGTACATTTAGCGAGATTCGCTCGTAGGCCATTGTCTTTCAATTTCTGTAGAAGGAGGCGTAGATTGTTTAGATGTTCCTGATGATCGTTTCCCGTAACAATAATATCATCCAGGTAGTTAGCACAACCGGGAATGGAGGCAGTGAGTTGAGCTAAATAGCGCTGAAAAATAGCCGCTGAGGATGAAACACCGAATGGGAGCCGCTGGAGCTGGAGCAGTCCGAGAGGAGTGTTGAGTGTTAGAAATTTCTTAGAGTCTTCGTCTAAAAGTAGCTGGAGATATGCTTCTTTAAGATCAACTCGAGAGAAGAATTGTCCACCAGCGAGACGACGGAATAAGTCTTCTGGACGTGGAATAGGAAAGATATCTGTGTCAAGTTGTGCGTTGACTGTAGATCTAAAATCGCCACAAAGTCGAACATTACCATCAGGTTTCTTGATTACCACTAGTGGAGTAGCCCATTGACTAGAAGTAACTGGTACCACAATTCCAGTTTGTATCCATCTGTCTAATTCTTTCGTGACCAGGGCTTGAAGTGCTAGGGGTACTGGACGTGCTTTGAGGAAGCGAGGCTTAGCTCCGGATTTCAGCTGTATGTGAGCTGTATAGTCTTTTGCTGTTCCGAGCTGAGAGTCGAAGACTTCAGGAAACTGCTTTAGGAGATCGGTAACGTCAGAAGGAGGATGCAATGTAGATACAACGTTAATGTTGTCATGTATCTGGAAACCAAATAAGTTAAATAGATCCATGCCCATAATGTTGGATGCAGTGTAGTTGTTAACTACAAGAAGAGGAATGGCCTTCTGAATTCCTTTATAACTAGCCTGAAGCTGGATTTGACCTTTAATGTCAATTTTCTATCTGTTAAACGTCACAAGCTGGATGTCAGCTGGAGAGCATAAAGGGGAACCTAAGTCATGGTATGTAGCCAGATTAATAAGAGAGACAGGTGATCCAGTGTCTAATTGAAAATCGACAGATCGAGTAGAGAATGAGAGAGGAACGATGATCTTGTGAGAATTCCTTGTGGGCAGAATAAGATTGATCTGATCCACTTCCATGTCTTGGCGGGGCTGTATATGCTTCGGGCGTGCTGCAGGAGTCTTAGCAGGGCGGAGCGAACTCCGACATACAGTCTTAATGTGTCCAAGTTTATTACATCGTTCACAAGTGGCTTTGAAAAAACGACAGTCACGACGTTCATGATGCTTGAAACAGCCTCGGCAGGAAGGCAGGAGTTTCGAGGTGCTTTTAGCATTGGGCTTCCTTGTAGCATTACGAGAGGGAACCTGGCGAGAATGCTTGGTAGAGAGCGCCTTATCTGGACGGTTCACTGTAGCAGAGGACTTGCGGGCCTGAGGCGAGACTTGAGCAACTTCGTGTGGAGAAGCTATGGCTGCGGCAGTCTTGGTAGTAAGCTCATAAACCATAGCAATACGCTGGACGTCGTCTAAAGAAGGGTTACTCTGCTTGACAGCGTCAAAACGTATCTTGTCTTCAGGAGTATGTAAAATTACCATGTCCCGAATGAGAGAATCAGTGTAGGGTGAACCACAACCGTCCTTGGAGCATATGAACTGGCAGGGTTTAGCTAGACCACGCAATTCAGTTATCCATTCAGTATGTGTCTGATGGGGTTGCTTTCTGCTCTGAAAAAATTTATAGCGAGCAGCCACTATGTGAGGAGCTTTGGCATAATGTTCAGTGAGACGGGCCAGGAGCTGTGCGAATGGTACCTCAGAAAGTTTTTCTTCTGGACCTAATTTACGTAGTAATTCACACGTAGCATTGCCAACTGAACTAAGAAATAGTGCTCGGCGGCGTTGATCATCTGTGACAGAATGGCAGATGAAATGCTGTTGTAATCGTGCTAAATAAACTGACCATTCTTCCTTAGCCGGATCAAAAGCAGAGAACGGAGGAATAGCTGATGGCTGTGTAGTGACAGAAATAGCTTGAATAGCCTGAATTAATGCTGCCTGTTGTTGTTGCATAAACTGTTGTTGTTGCTGCTGTAAAGCTTGGAATACCGTAGCGAGTTGCTCAGCTGTAGCCATTGCGAGATGCGTGCAATAAAGAGCAAGGAGAGCTGTGTGTCAGAACTGGTTGTAGGCGCGACCTTGACCGGTATATGCTGGGAGTGAGAGAGAGCAAGCAAACACGCTGGAGCGTGCCACACAGGTGGAGCGCACGACAGAGAGCTGTGGAATGTCTGTTGAGTGGGCGACACACTGGGCACTGATTGACTTCGTCGCCAATGTCTAAGTGTATGAGGGCACTGAGTTTGCTGTACCTCGTTGTGAAGGAGTGGATGAATAGCAAGTTATTATCCTGTCGCCACAGAGTTGGTGACTGGGGCCGATGAATTGGAGTGTTTGTTGCGTTCCTTTTTTTTTTACCTCGTCGCCATAGAGTTGTGTTGTAACCAAGGTTGAGATTTACAAAACACAACTTTATTATTCGCTTCAAATGCAAAATACACTATTTACACAAATAAAATGAAATTTAACTTGAAGCAAATGAATTAGGAATCTTGAGAAAGAGTCTATCTTTTGTACACTATATACAAGTTTACAGTATTTACATCCACTTCTATCTCGAAAAGATAGTCCTTGTGATAAGAAAAGTCGATAGTCGAAAACTATCCGAAGTACTGACATAAATGTTTTGGAAAGTCCTTCCTTGTTGAGTTCATAAAGGCAAGTTCAATGTTGGAAAAATTCTTACTTGGCGAAACCAAGGGAGCTTGCATTAATTAGGGAAATATAACGGTATGTAATAGTATGACTGGATATAGGCAGCGGAAGAGGAGCGGTGACCAGAGGTGAGACCTCGTACTGCCAGAAATTCAGTCCACCTGGTCGAAGCACATTTTCAAGAGGAGTAGCCTCCGTGCTCGACGTAGGGTGTATTCTGGAGCTGGACACCGGGGCAAGTGGGCATCTGGACAGGCTGGGGGTTCCTCTTTATAGTACACACACGACTGTTCAGGCACGCGCACTGAGGGCTGCGCGTCGAGGCTAGAAGAATGACACTTGGCGCGCGTGTAGCTGGCTGGCGGAGCGAGAAGGGAGCGCCGGACATACAACAGTAGGTTTCAGTAATTCTAATCTATCTACTGGAATGAAGGGTCTATTTAAAAGATTCCTATTTATTCAGGAAAATTCAGAAGCCATTTGATATATCAATGGTATCATAGAGGTCAATTGTGTCCACTGGACACCACAATCATTTTTACATAAACGTCAGAACACTGGTGTGAGACTTTAACGTAACTGCCTGACGGGCATTCTTACTAGAAACCACTGTCTCAATTATTAATCATTTAAGAAAGGAAAGTCTGGAAATCCGTAAATTCGGCTTCCATGTGAGACCACATGTACCATCATAGTGATTCGTTATGGTCCAGCCCTCGTAACACGAACTCTGGACTCTGGGTATAATTAAGGTCGTCCAATCGGTGTGTGCCACACAGTGGTTCTACGGCATGGACCCTTAATTGAATCGATGTGACCTGCGTCTATGTCATGGACCGACATCTTATCTTCTAAGTTACTTTAAAGTCATTGTGGATGATGACCGCAAGGAAATGATGCTACAATGGCATATGGCCCTAATCTAAGTCACTGAGGTTGATGACCCCCTGACCATCCAAGTTTCTAGGCTGAAGGCTAAACACAATTAAGTTACATCGGTTGATGACCAAAGTTTCCACTTTACTATCCCCAGCACATTCACTGCTCAATCAATCAAAGTTCAATCATTACAACAATAGCAATGCTCACAAACTTTGTGGCAGTAAAATCCATTTCCTTCGGATATGTCCCTTTAATCGTTACTTTATTTTTTTATATTCCCCAGAAAACAAACCAAAATTTCCAGAATGCATCTCCAAGTTATTCGCTTGATTAAAGTTATTTCAAAATGCGGTTTCACTGAATCTAATAATTAAATAAATTTAAATGATTTAACGAAAATGTTAAAGATCAGTAAATTTTATCTCCGCGGACTCTGGTTTCTTCACAAATTCCTACGCAGCTGTGATGTAAATTCAATATTGCGATGTTTATCTGGCTGGAAAAGAATTGTTACATAATTCATGTCCAGTTATATATCTTGTCTCGTGATTTCACACTTTAAAATCTAATCTAGTCCTAACCGTTATTAACACTTGGATATCCTAATAATCTACGCACAAACCAAACAACTCGCCATATAATTACGACGTCATATCTCGTCATTACCATTATGAATTTTGCACACCCCTCACAGACAAACCGATCATCACAGCCATCGCTCTATATTTTGGACAACCCTGAATTTGGTTACTCTGTTCCTTATACTCGAAGTTCATGGTTTCAAATGTTCATTACGTCCCCAATTACAGTATTTCACAATACTCAGATCATTACCGGCTATGAATTTCAACTAAATCCAGCATTTTAACGTTCTCCCTGGCCGAGAAATACAATACAATCTTAATTCCACGCCTGTCCCGTTATCATAGTTGAGGCCTCTCACCCCCAAGTTCGCTTGGCAGTTACATGAAACACCCGGTTCGTTCTACCTGACTGACTTCTCAAAATGCTCCCTTTAAACTCTGCCGACATAATTAAACAAATACGATATTCTAACCAACAAAATGCACAGATTATGCTTCAAGATGCCCATACTAATTATACGCGTCGCCAATTGATACCGCTATGGATTTCTATGAATTTCTTTCCATTCTCAACATTATAAAATATTCCTCGGGCTATCATGTCCCGGCTTCAATGACAGGACTCTAACCTGATTCGCACATCTCATCTCAACTCATATAAAACATTCCTCGGGCTTCCGTGTTCCGGCTTCAATGACAGGACTCTAACCTGATTCACAAATCTCATATCAACAAAACTAACCTCTGTTTCCCAGTTCCACAATTATCATCGACAAAGAACTGGAATAAAATCCTTACTAGAAATCTCGACGTCTAATATGGCACAATGCATTACTCATGAATAACTTCGCATAAATGAGATCGTATTTAATAACTTGATTTTTATGAAAAAATGACTGAAACATTCTACTAGATCTTTTTATTGTCAGTCAGACACAGTTTAAAATGAGCCTAGAAAAACGTTTCTCTCCGTGACCAAATTCATCACCCTAGGTTCTCACCCGACAGCGCGCTTCCACTCGATTGAAAATGAGTGACCATGGATTATTATTATTAACGTCAAATTGCAGACAGAAAAAGTTTACGTCGAATGAACATCTTAATTTGACATCACAAAATATAGGCAGTACACTCACACGGATGACGATCTACATTGGACGTGATATCACTTCGGAACCCTATTCAATAACTTTTTACAACATTATATGGCACTCGCAAGACTTCAAAATTTTATCGAAGTGGAAAATAAAACAAACGACTCTTTTAGTCGTACTCTCACATTTACAAACTTAGTAGGGGTGACCACTGCGTCGTATATCCCCATTCAAATACACTTTTAGAGATCATGAGACAAGATATAAGAGGTAGTAAGATGGAAGGTCACCTACCTCATGTTGTCACGCCAGTGTTCGTCATAGGACTCACCTGCGACCCTGGCATTTTATTTAGCCATTTTTACATTCATGGCTTTACAAACCATTTTTTTATATTTCTTCAGGTTTCCTGGAATAAAGCATAAAAAAAAAGAAAATACCCTTCACTTGTTTGCGGAGCGCACACGATGGATTATAATTATTTCCGCACACGAATTACATAATCACATTAGAATTTATTCAGTACTTTGGCCGTCCTATCTGGTACCATTATTTCACTCAAGAAAACTATCTCCTCATGGAGTCAAGACTTAGCCACAATGGCTAAAATCTGCAGTTGAACTCAGTCTACTTTCGTTGGTTTGATTTCGCAGAGCAGCTCAACAATTTTTCGTCCGCTTTGTATCACAAATGCCGGAGAAGGAGACTTCGTCATGGCGTCCCTTCATATTTATAGCAGTTACTCCCTCTCTTCGGATCTCTCCCTTTGCCGCCAAGAAAATTTCTATAAATTTTCTGACTTACCTAAACTGTAATTTCAAGAGTTTTGAAAGTGACCACATGCTTGCTACATTTCTGGCGGTAGTGTTCATGGACATTTAAAACTTTTACGGGTTCGATTTGTGAGATGATTGACCCCCTTTGATAGGCACTATATTTTTTTGACTTGGCTTGGTCACGCCATGTACACGCGCTTTGAAATAGTTCACAAAAATGACTTGAGATTCTTCCGCCGTTGACACGTGTGGCTGACGTCACGTACCCCAGAGCGTGGGACCGAAGGTAATCATCCCCTCGTCACGTGTCAAATCCATGCTATCAAGAATCCAACTTTTAAATGATTGTCGATTTATGCATAATGTTCTTAGGGCACAAAGGTCATGGGTTCAATATGTAATGTCTACAGCGTTCGACTTAGACTCCGTTGTCACAGATGTAATAGGATATGCCTCAATGTTCTGCGTCATTTTGAATGATACAGATTTCGAATAGTTGATTTCAGTACTGTAATTAAACATTCCAAGAGTGAAGATAAAAATTGTTCTTTATTTGTTAGCCTAATCAGCGGAAATAGTCGCAACGTCACGTTTACTATTAATGATCTCTAATCGCGTCCGATGGTTCAGGAATCAAATGTTGACCCAGATTTCATCTTTCTCATATCTGAAAATGTCGTAAAGATATAACAAAGTGGTATCAAAATAAATAAATGCAACTCTAATATCTCCTTTTCTCTCTGTGCTAATAATTACACTATCTACATGAGATTAAGCCACTGTGTCATAAAATAAATGCCCAGGTTGAGCAGCTCAGGTGGTAGACTAATGACTTTCTGAGCTCAATTTGTTGGGTTCGCTCCTAGCTCTGTTCAGTGGTATTTGAAGGTACTAAACAAGTAGCCACCGGGCAAGTTGGCCGTGCGGTTAGTTGCGTGCAGCTGTGAGCTTGCATTCGGAAGATAGAAGTTCGAGCCCCACTGTCGGCCGCCCTGAAGATGGATTTCCGAGGTTTCCCATTTTCACACCACGTAAATGCTGGGTCTGTACGTTAATTAAGGCCACGGCCGCTACCTTCGCACTCTAGTCCTTTTCTATCCCGTCGTCGCCATAAGATCTACCTGTGTCGAAGCGACGTAAAAAAATTGCAAAAAAAAAAAAACCTAGCCTACGCCAGCCTTGTGGCGGTAGATTCACCGCGCGCAAAAAAACTCCTGCGGGACAATATTCCAGCACCTCACCGTCTCCGAAAGCCCTAAACGTAGTTAGTAAGACGTAAAGTAATTTAATAATAATAATAATAATAATAATAATAATAATAATAATAATAATAATAATAACTTATTATACCTGTTCTATTCCCTTATTTATTGAATTATTTTGGCATTTTGTGTACATTTGGCCTTGCTTTACGGCCGGATGCCCATCCTGACGCGAAACCTATGAGGAGTGATATATTCACTATGGTTGGTAGTGTAGTGAACTGAAGAGAAGTGTACTTACACAAGCAAAAGTACCCCGTCCGTGAGCCAGAGGAACTTACTATACGCAGGTGAAATTACTCGGCCCCGCCAAGGAATCTAACTCGGGACTCTCTGAAACGAAAGCCAGTAGGCTGGACATTCGCCCATGAAAATCTGACAATTATTATTATTATTATTATTATTATTATTATTATTATTATTATTATTATTATTATTATTATTATTATTATTCATTCATTGAACTTCGCTAATCAGCCAACTAGGGACCACGATAAGCCTCACTTTACAATCTGGCATTTGTTCATTTTTCGCTTGCTCCACATCGTCTTCATTAGCTCACTGTGTTTAGCACGACGTTCTTCTGTCCATTTAGCACCAGTTGCCTGTTTTTCGTCCCGGAAAGTCCCAAAAGTCTTGATGGCTGCTCTGAAAAGATTTCGGTCTTATGCATCTTCTGCTTGTAAGCCCAGTTCTTTAAGATCTTTCTTGACATTAACGTACCATGGCACTGCCGTTTTTGGTTTTGAGTCAAATATACTGAAAATATGTTTCGTCCATCGAGAGTCTATCATCCGTCGTATATGACCTTTACGCATTGTGTTCGTGATCTTCTCTATCTTAGAGTATACTTCTCGCCTGGATTTTCTAATGTAGATGACATTTTTGTAGTTTGGGCCAAGTACGGTGTGTAGGATCTTTCTTTCCTTCCTCTCTAAATCCGCAAACAAACATTTCTCGGATAGGATAAGGCATTCAGATGCATACAGCGATACTGGTTTGATGACAGTGTAGTAGTGACGAATTTTTGTGTTCAGGAAAAAGCACTTTTTGTTGTATATGTTGCGGGTGGTTTGGAAAGTGACTTCCATTTTCTTGATTCTTGCTGCTATGGCCTCTTTGTCAAGTCCATTTTGCTGAATCCATTCCCCAAGGTATTTAAATTTACTAACACAGTTTATCATTCCATATTTGGTGTTTAGTTGTGCCGTATCATCTTTGATATTTGACATTACTTCTGTCTTTTGAAAGGAAATTTGTAAACCTGTTTGTTCTGCTACTTCCTTCAACACATTGATCTGTTCTGTTGCACTTTCGAAATTTTCTGTCATAAGGGCTATATCATCAGCGAACGCTAAGCAAGCTATTTCCACCCCATTTTACTTTGTCCCAATCCTTACGGGTTTGTAATGGTTTCTTTCTTTTAACGTAATTCGCCACACCTGTATTACCTTCTGAAGTACGCAGTTGAACAAAAGAGGTGACAGCCCATCTCCCTGTCGAACGCCTGTCTTGATCTCAAAGGATTCAGATAGACCCTTGGAATTTTACTTTGGATTTGGTATTAGTTAGTGTTGCCCTTATTATCGCCAGCAGTTTCTCATCGACTCCCATTTCTGCAAGGATGTTAAGCAACACATCACGGTCGGTGGAGTCGTATGCTTTCCTGAAGTCTACAAATGTAGATACATAGGTTCGACCTCTCAGCATATGGTACCCGTATCTTCTTATGGTTTTTAGGTTAAGTATTTGTTCTGCACTTGATCGGCCTTTTCGGAAACCTGCTTGGTATTCCCTGAGTTTGTGTTCAACTTGCTGTTCTAGTCTTTCAAGGATGGATAGTGACAGAATCTTGTAGGCTACTGACAGAAGAGAAATTCCACGGTAATTGTTCACATCTCTTATATTTCTTTTCTTGTGTAAGGGATGGATCAATGCTAGCTTCCAGTCCTCTGGTAGTTGTTCTTTTTCCCATATATCTATAATGGTTTGGTGTAGGATGTCAATTGCTTCTTCCGGGGCATGTTTCCACAGTTCCGCAATCATGGAGTCTTTACCAGGAGCCTTGTTATTTTTCATTCTCTTTATGTGGCTTTTGATTTCATCGCGATTTGTTGGAGAAGATGGCAGGTTTTGGCTCACTGGTTTGTTTGTTTTGATAGGATTGGCTGGTTTTTCACAGTTTATAAGGTCATTAAAATACTTAGCTAAAATTTCGCAGTTTTCTTCATTTGATGTTGCAAGAGCTCCATGTTTCCTTAGTAAGCAAAGGGAAGGTGCCTTGTATCCTTGTACCTTCTTTTTAGAATTTCTGAAGTATTCACGGGTCTCACCTCTATGAAAGTCTTGTTCAATCTTGTCCAGAAGGTCCTTTTCATACTTGCGTTTCTCACTGCGTATAATTTTTGCTGTTTGTGCTTGTTGTGTTTTGTACATCTTCCAATCTTCTTCTTTTTTCGAGATGTAATACTTTTCCAGGCGTTCAGACGATCCCCTAAGGTCTTCTCGCAGTTATCGTTCCATCACGTGTGCTTCTTCCTCTTCTTGACTTCGGCCACTCCTTTTGCAGCTTGTATCATCTCCTTTCTCGAGCTGTTGAAGTATTTTTCCATTGGTTGGGCAAGTTCCTTGAATTCATTCTCTCTTTCTCTGAGCTATTTGTGTCAAAGCCAATTATGGTAGGTTCGTTCTTACCGAGCTCGATAGCTGCAGTCGCTTAAGTGCGGCCAGTATCCAGTATTCGGGAGATAGTAGGTTCGAATCCCACTGTCGGCAGCCCTGAAAATGGTTTTCCGTGGTTTCCCATTTTCACACCAGGCAAATGCTGGGGCTGTACATTAATTAAGGCCACGGCCGCTTCCTTCCCACTCCTAGCCCTTTCCTATCCCATCGTCGCCATAAGACCTATCTGTGTCGGTGCGACGTAAAGCAACTAGCAAAAAAAAAAAAAAAAAAAAAAAAAAGGTTCGTTCTTATTTTTGTTGAGAGGGACTGGCCGAAACTTGATAACTGATACATAGTGATCTGAGTCTATGTTTATTCCCTTTTTTACGGTTACGTCATGACTTCTGGACTGTATCTTCGACCCATGGTCTATTTTGAATTCTCCTATTGTTTTGTTTGGGCATCTCCACGTCATCTGTTTCCTTGGTAAGCGACGAAAGTGTGTTGACATCAGTTGGAGGTTATGGTTATCACATAGTTCAACGAGGCCTTCTCCATTATTATTATTATTATTATTATTATTATTATTATTATTATTATTATTATTATTATTATTATTATTATTATTATTATTATTATTATTATTATTATTATTATTGTTATTAGCCTATTATAGTCTGCTTTGCGTCGCACCGGTACAGATAGGTCTTATGACGACGATGGGATAGGAAAGAGCTAGAAGTGGAAAAGAAACGGTCGTGGCCTTAATTAATGTACAGCCCTGCATTTGCCTGGTGTGAAAATGGGAAACCACGGAAAACCATCTAACCATCTACAGCGCTGCCGACAGCGGGGCTCTAACCTACTATCTTCCGAATGCAAGCTGACAGCTACGTGACCCAGAACCGCGCAGCTACTTGCTCAGATTATTAGTATTATTATTATTATTATTATTATTATTATTATTATTATTATTATTATTATTATTATTATAAATATGGTTTCAATATATCTATATAAACATTATAAGGGCTTAATAAAGCGAGTAACTGGAGCTTCACAAAAAATAGGGGATTGGGAGTTCTATGAACTTCAAACAACTCCTTTGTATTTCTTGAAGCTCTTATACAAGAATCCTACTGAAATGTATTTTATTTTTGCAGTGCTTTTCCCATTTGAAGATTCAAATTATATGAGTAAAGAAGTGGATTCAGAGATAGGGCTGTTTGCAGATGATATTATTCTGTACAGAGTAATAAATAAGTTACAAAATTGTGAGCAACTCCAAAATGACCTCTATAATGTTGTGGAATGGACAGTAGGCAATGGTATGATGATACATGTAAACGGGGTTAAAAGTCAGGTTGTGAGTTTCACAAATAGGAAACGTCCTCTGAGTTTTTTTTTTTTGCTTCACGTCGCACCGACACAGATATGTCTTATGGCGACGATGGGATGGGAAAGGCCTAGGAATGGGAAGGAAGCGGCCGTGGCCTTAATTAAGGTACAGACCCAGCATTTGCCTGGTGTGAAAATGGGAAACCACGGAAAACCATCTTCAGGGCTGCCCACAGTGGGGTTCGAACCCACTATCTCCCGATTATTGGATACTGGCCGCACTTAAGCGACTGCAGCTATCGAGCTCGGTCCTCTCTGTTTTAATTACTGCGTTGATGGGGTGAAAGTTCCCTTTGGGGATCATTGTAAATACCTAGGTGTTAATATAAGGAAAGATCTTCATTGGGGTAATCACATAAATATGATTGTAAATAAAGGGCACAGATCTCTGCACATGGTTATGAGGGTATTTAGAGGCTGTAGTGTAACATCTGCAAGCTATTGAAATTATCAAATTAATAAACGGTGACTAAAATAATTATAAATAATAAGTTTGGGCGCCACCCGCAAAACAATTGCAGGAGTAATTAACTCTGTAGAGCAACGAGCAACTCCCTCTCCCAAGGCGACGGTCATCAAGCTGACGAAGCTCCAGACTTGCTTTATAACCTTACCTGTTGCTGTTTAACCCCTGAAATTAAATTTGGGTAGCATGCCAGGTTCATCCATACTCTACTGATAAAAGATTTACTGCAAGTTTCATTCCATGACTTTACTCCCAAAATAAATAAAAATATATATAAAAAATACCACAATAATCATCACTTGATGAGACCAACTCCTGTTCGCCGTTTACAAAAGGCAAATTACAAACAACTACCACCAACAACAAAATCATTACTCGACGAGACCTACTCGTGTTTGCCGTTTACAAAGGCAAATTACCAACCACTAAAATCACCAATAAAAAAAAAATCACTTAACGAGACCAACTCGTGTTTGCCGCTTACAAAGGCAAATTTCAAACATATACTAACCACCAAAAATTATTTTCACTATATACATTTAACGTACCTTCAGGTAAGAGTCCCACTACACTCTACTGTTACAGAAGAAAATCCTAATCTGGTAAAGAAAAGTACGACGACTTTCTCTACGTACGGGTACAACCTTCTTTACGAAGAGCATCCCTAACCTTACTTACACACTTCTTCATCGACGTCTTGAATCCTTTCCGATTGCTGCACAGGTTAGTGTGACGCCTCACGTTTCTCCAACTGAAACTGCATGCTCGGCCGACGATGAATTCCTTTCTCAAGAACTGTAGAGCTTTTCAAGCTTTGCAAAATTGGTCCGCGAGGGCATACAATTATAATGTAGATTCCGCATGCACCACCACATCCACTGTACATTATCTTATAGAAGAATTGTAGTATAGGCCTAATTATTAGACAGAGTTTGAGTATGAACCACTTAGTAGCGTCTTTTACAGAACGTCCACCGCAAAGCCGGACACTCGTTAGCATCTGTGATTATGCCATGTTCACTCCGTAAAAGATACTCACGAACAATAGAAGATCGCATAGGAAACTGCGAAAAATACGTAGCTCCCGCGCACCGGTCCGAATGAGAAACACACAGAATCAGCATCAGAATCAGAATGACTTGCCGCACACGCGTACGTGCTTATATAGGCTTGCTACACGTGGTAATAGCGTCCCGAAAAGTTTACTGGTAGCAACGCTCTCACAGGCACTTCTTGACGCGTCACTCAGTCAAACCCAACCTCGCTTAAAACAAAGCCCTCGTATTGGCTATTGAGTGTCTGATGTGACATTGAATGTCCACTCATGTATATCCACATTGATCCACTCCAATTCTTCAGCCTATACTACCTGGCTGTACCCCTGGTTTCCAAGCCAGTTTGTTGCTACACTTTCAACTGACTTCAAGCGTCTATCCCGATATAGCCACAGTTTTCCGTGTTGCACAATTCTTGAGCAATCTACACTGCCATGTCATGTAGACTCTTACACAAATTAAAGTTACATATATATACAAAATTCCCTACTACAAATTCTTCTTCTAATCTTATGTTTTTACATATAAATAAACAAAATTACATTTTATACATGACTTCAATATTACGAAAATTTCCTAACCTAAAAATATGGGGATCGTACATTCGTACGGTTACAGTAGTAAGGATGTAGAGGAGAGGGCATATAAGTCTCTGGTAAGACCCCAACTAGAGTATGGATCAGGTGTATGGGACCCTCAACAGGATTATTTGATTCAAGAACTGGAAGAAATCCTCAGAAAAGAAGCTCGATTTGTTCTGGGTGATTTTCGACAAAAGTGTAGCATTACAAAAATGTTCAAAGTTTGGGCTAGGAAGACTTGGGAGAAAGGAGATGAGCTGCTCAACTAAGTGATATGTTCCGAGCTGTCAGTGGAGAGATGACTACCAATTAGGAGTTTAATCGATGCTTCGCTGTGGTATCACATAACTGCTAGAAGAATGTTACTCTACATTTCTACTCGTTCCGTCCCTACCACTAGTAATTCGCTTTAACTTGACTATGCCTGTTCTGGATGACAGCCCATATAGTCTGTTGTAATTTTGTGAGATGATGCGTAGCCTTAAATCAGACGAAGTTGTCCTTCCTAATCGGATCATCCGGTCGGATGAAGCATCTTTCAAGCTGTCAGGCCTCATGAACAGGAATAAGTGTGTTTATTGGGTGGGTGAATAGCACTTCTGCCTCCTCAATTGAATCAGCCAGACGTCACAATGTGGTGTGCACTGTCCAGCTAAGGTGTTTGGGTGGTGGCGGGTAGCGGTTGTATAGGTTTTGGATTGGTAGCTCAGCACAGTGTATGAAGTCAACCCGGATGCTTTTGTGGACAAAAATCCGACCGAGCTGTACGCCGTGCTGTGTGTCATAATTTTCTGGACACGTCCCAGGAGGAGTGTAATCGGATCGAAGGAATTTCGAGTACTTAACAGCAGTGGCGTGCACTGAACCCCATCTACCCCAGCGCTGCTGGGTTAAATAACTTTGTTTTAACATTTTCTAATTATTCCTTAGAACTCTTTGTATGGTGTTTAAAAAATTGCGAACGTCTAAGCCAAGCCAAGTACAGCTGTCTCCACAATCCGCTCCCACTACCGCAGTTCAGCTTCTCCAGCGAGCTGGGTTCCCTTGCCGGCGCAAAAGAGAAATTTAAGGTCGCTTTAGTGACGCATGCACTTGAAGCTTCCTTGTCCTGGGAGCGGGGCGGAGCTGTGAGCACTCGCCGACAGCAATTTACGGCGACCGGCCAGCTAGCTTAGGTAAGGTAACGTTAGTTTTAATACTTGACACTCAAAGTCTTCGGCGTTACACACTAGAGACTGCATGAAAAAAATTCAACATCTTAACAGTACAGCCACTTGCACATCGCCTTGCTAATAAAAATAGAGTTACCGGGCGAGTTGGCCGTGCGCGTAGAGGCGCGCGGCTGTGAGCTTGCATCCGGGAGATAGTAGATTCGAATCCCACTATCGGCAGCCCTGAAAATGGTTTTCCGTGGTTTCCCATTTTCACACCAGGCAAATGCTGGGGCTGTACCTTAATTAAGGCCACGGCCGCTTCCTTCCAACTCCTAAGCCTTTCCTCTCCCATCGTCGCCATAAGACCTATCTGTGTCGGTGCGAAGTAAAGCCCCTAGCAAAAAAAAAAAATAGAGTCAGTATATGAAATCAATTGTAATATAGAAGAATATATTTTATTCTTGGGTTTCGGCATGTATACAGTTTTTTTTTCCAGCAATTCACTGATGGCACGTGCAGAGTATGTGTTCCGATAGCCGCAGGAAAATATTTAGGTTGCCCAGCATGAACAGAGAGTTTGTATTTGGTTGTTTGTGATGGTGGTATATAGTGAATTTTGTAGTGTTCCTCTTGGATTATAGGCGAAGGTTTCGCGAGTTCTGTGGCATTCTTCATTAATATACCGTGTGTTATACGTCGTGACAAGTATTTTCCCTCGTTTGTCGTTGATGCACGCACACTCTGTATGCGAGCGAAACTATAAAACTTCGGCGACGGTAAAATACCAGTTAAATTTTGCTGATTAGTTTAGATTAGGCTTTTTAAGTAAAAAGCCAATAGTTAGTCCCAGTGTATTTTTGTGAAAACCATGACTGTACTATCACGAAGCGTCACCGGATGAAACTGTAAGTACATTGTGTAAAATCTGCTCTATAGTAGATTAAGTTAAGATGGTGTCTTTACTGCCGTGAATATCAATTTGGAAGTATGTGCGAGCGTGTGGTTGAAAATATTCTTGAAATATCTTTCTCGGGTAGACCTTTCCACGAAAAATGCAGCCTTATAAAATGGTAATGTTGACTTTAGATAGTGTAGTGGGGCTACGATTGTTTATATTTTTAAAAAACTTTTTTCAGCTGGGGTAGTGAATTTGTTCACCGCACGCCACTGCTTAACAGCTAGACTGTGTCACTATGATAATATCTCTACAGGAAAATAAGTTACGGTTGTAAACAACTATGATGCGAACAGTACAATATTGTACTTTTGAGCCTGTCCGTATTGGCAGTATGAATGGTAAGCCCAATTTACGGGCGCAGGCCCCAGTAAAAAATAAAATTCAGTAAGGGTTTCCAAATTTCCTTCCACAAGAAGGAACACAGAAAGTGTCCATGCCAATGTAGAGGTTGTTTGGAAAGTGTACTCCCATAACAGCACTGTATTACACATACATACATACATACATACATACATACATACATACATACATACACACATACATACCACGCCCTTTTTGGGGCAGTACTCACGCCGGTCGACAACTTAGGCCATGGTAAGCGTCGAGACCTTTCGGTTCATTTCGTACAAACCAGCCTTAACATGCTTTTTTTAAAAAAAGCGTTCGCCAGCTGACTGAGAGGGTGCTCTTTCGCTGCCTCTTTTACAAAAATATTCCATCTCTCAGATTCATTAAATACTGTTACGGAAAACACACTGTCTGTTTTATAGGCCTAATTTAATTAAGGATGACCCAATTAGTACACACTATTGTATTCAACCATGAATGAGCACACCCCACTAATTGCTGTCTATTTACAATGTCTTTAGTCCTCACGCAGCAGGTAGAACGGTATTACCTGACATGGCAGTAATCGTGACTGACAGTGTACTCATACACTTCCCTTGGATCGCACTACCGGTCTTTCATCAGAACGGCTTCACACACATGGGTTTGAACACTTAGTCTGCTAGCAATCATGACGCACGACGACTGTTCCCTGGCTCGACTCCAGATGAGTACTTATATTTATTATCATTGTTTTAATAGTTTAATAACACACAGGTCATGTAAACCAGTATTAAGATATCTCTTCTAAAACTCGTAGGAAAGAATACTTTTCTCACTAATCCTCAAAATTGATATTTTACACTAAACGACCCCACTGAATTTAATAGGGGAGATTTCAGGTACTTCAGGTATCAGAAGAACGGAGGAGGAGAAGAGAAGGAACATTATTGTTTACGGACTGGAAGAAATTGAAGAATAGTCCACGGTAAAAATAATGAATTCAGTTTTAAAGTTAATGAGTGAAAATTTAGGCATTGGCTGTACAGAGAGTGATGTAGATGATTAGTACAGGATTGGAAAGAGCAGGAGGAGAAGACCTGTCAGAATTTTGTCTCTGTACTAATGGCAAGCCGAATTATGAATAGTGCGCGGAACCTGAAGGGCAGCATGGTTTGTATAAAACGGGATGTGGACATGTAAAGCCTCCATGAGCAGAGTTCTGCAATTTCTTTTGAGACGAGCACGGAAGTCGAATCTACGAGCAAATATAAGAGAAAACTGCTTGCATGGGATAGGAGATACTTGGGCTAGAACGTGGACTTTAAAAAAAAAAAAAAAAATGTGGGACATCAGCGGAAGTGCAGAGTGTAGAAGTGATGACACGAGAAATTCCTGAGTTCACGTGCAGCGTTGGTGTTGATAACCCTAGACAGATCATTCAACTGCCTACATCAGAACTTTCAGCTGAATCAAGAAACAGTGTGAGGAGTGACGAGGCGAGCCGTATATCAACAGTGGGAACAAGTAGACCTGCTAAGGATACTTTAAGACGTAAAACAGTGAGTTTAAAAGACATTATTCAGAAGAAGCGGATGGGTTCAGGTAGTAGTAAAGTAAAATTCCCAAAAGAGCTATCTGACGACGACGTTTATTGGTCTCCTGCGGGGAGTATAATGGAAGTGGAAAGACCTAGGATGACTCGAAGTAAGGCAGGGAGTTCAGTGGAACACAGAGGTAAAAGAATAACTGGAGTTTAAGGTAGCATGTGTTAATATTGAAGGAACATGCAACAAAATATGTAATGAAGGCTTTAAAGAACTACTGGAAGAAATGGATATCCTTGAACTTGTAGAAACTTGGTCTGATTACAAGAAAGACCTAAAGATAGATGGACGTATTGTATGGAGTCAAACTGGACCAAGGAGATCCGACTGAGGAAAGATATCGTGTGGAGTTTCGGTGGTAATTAAAGATAAATTAAAAAATGGGATATAACTCTTAGAATCTGGATAAGAATATTAAGTAGGGTCAACTGCAGGAATGATATATGTACAGCTTTTCTATACGGTATAATCCACCATTGAGCTCACCATTTGCGCAGAGTGAATGTTTTGAGAATTTAGTAGCAGAAATTAGAGGGATGAGGAGTATGCAAGAGCAGGCGATCATTATTGTCATGGAATATGTTAACGCAAGGATAGGAGACAGGAATCCAATTTACTGCTAAGATAAGGACGAGGTATCAGTAGTTAATAGAAGTGACCGGGAGAAAAATTTAAGAGGAATGTGGAAAATCTACTAAAATTATGCGCGATTGAGGTGCTTTATATATTGAATGGATGGTAGTTCGGAGATGAGGTGGAAGGCTGACCTATATATACTCAATGGGCCCAGTACAATAGTGTTGACTACTGAATGCATGATTCGAAGCAGTGTATCGATTCATTCAAGTGTCCGAGTGAATCGATTCACAGGAACGGCGAGCTCACGGCACACGATTCAGCTTACTCCCAGCGGACAGTGCTGAGTGGCGCACTCACTGAATGTTGACGGGAAGCCGAGCTTCCGCTGCAGCGAGACAGTGAATCATGGCACATCGAAAGAATCGTGAACGAGCGCGGCTCAGTGAGACACAAGATACACACGGCTCCTTATCGGCTCACTGGACACTGGCGGAGAGCCGAACTTCCGCTGTAGCGAGACATAGAGTGAGCCATGGTACACCGAAAGAATCGTGAACGAGCACGGTTCAGTGAGACACAAGATACACACGGCTCCTTATCGGCCCACTGAACACTGGCGGAGAGCCGAGCTTCCACTGCAGCGAGACATACAGTGAGCCATGGTACACTGAAAGAATCGTATGCTATAATGGACTCTCGAGCTCAGCTCATTTGAAAATAATACCCATTTGCATTCACTGTCCTCTTTTTACAGGGACGTTTAAATAATAGTTGGATTTATTTGCAGTGTTAAAAAGGTAGTCAAAACATAATTCTGAAGTAGCTAGTAAGTAGGTAGGCTATTAGGTTATACTATTTATTAGTTTATGAATCTTAGTATTATAACTTAGTTGACATTTGACAATTAAACTCGACTCTAGCCTGCCCTATGACTATGAGTCATGCTCATGACCACTCAAAAGTACCTGTTTTATATTGGGAAGAACGGCTCAGTATTCTCTCAGTTCATATGTCACATCGTTGCACAAGACTTCACTCATATGTGGACAGACGCAATAACTTAACCAACAGTATGTTGAATCAGAAAACCAGCGAGCTACTGTACATCTCGGGTAGCCTATACAAAATATGACGATTTAAAACAAATCCTCAGCTGATAGCAAAATACATATTTTCAAAAATGACTGAGCGAGTTGTCGTGCGGTTACTATCGCGTAGCTATGCGCTTGCATTCGGGGTATGGTGGGTTCGAATCCCACCGTCGGCAGCCGTTAAGATGGTTTTCCGTAGTTCCCCATTTTCATACCAGGAAGTGCTGGGACTGTACCTTAATTCAAGCCATGGCTGCTACCTTCCTAATCCTAACCTTTCCCACGCTGCGTCGCCGTAAACCTTCGATGTATTAGAGTGATTAGCATTTTTTCTAAGAAAGGAGTTCATAGTATGAAGACCAGATGGCAGCTGCGAGCACTGAATGCTGTTGCTGCTGTCTTACCAGCACATACTACAGAGATGCAGTAGGAGCGGTGACTAATGTGCCGTGAATCGGATCACTGTATCGATTCAGTAACGTGAACGGAATCAAATGATTCGGTTCAGTAAAATGAATCGAATGTCCCATCACTACAATACAATTGACCCAGTTGAATGTTGAAAGGATAGTGTGCAAATTATCATAGATATTCAAATGGGGCTTTGGGTGGAGGCAGACCATAAGATAGTAACTATAAATATAATGAGCAAAGATATAAGACTGCAGGATATACTTTACGATAGCTTAAAGGAGAGTAAGATATCTATGCATCGTTGGAGAGAAGAATTACGGAATGAATTCAGAAAGTACTGTTTTATTTATACTGTTTATTAATGATATACTAGATTTTGAAATATATTCGTGGTCTTGGTCTTTGCTGACGACATACTCCCGTTCACACTAACGCTAGCTGTAATGCAGAAATGTATAAATGGTATGTATGACTGCCTGTTTGTCCCGTTTCTTGATACGGGGTCAGGGATGAGGTAAAATGCATTTACATGACAAGTTTTTATGGCCGGATGCCCTTCCTGACGCAACCTCATTGAGGAGCTAATGAAGATTAAATAAATTATCTTAAATGGAAATAGGGTAAGGAGGTGGACTTTGCCTGGAACTGAAAATGGGAAACCACAGAAAACGATTCTCAGGACAGCCGATGTGGGGTTCGACCCACGCGTCTCCTAAGTCCAGAGCTTGGCTCCATAGCCGTAGCTCGTTAACACGCGCGACCACACCACTTCGAGTATCGAGAAGTACTGTAAAGACTTGAATGTGAAAATTAACGCACAGAAAACCAGAGTAACGGTATGTAAAGAAAGAAACAAGTGATTAAAAGAAAAGGAAACGGGGTATCTCGAAGGAGTAAATCTGGTTTGATTTTAGAGTGCGAAGAAATGTATTCAATGCTCTGCTTAAATCTAAAACGTTATACGGCTCAGAAGTATGGGGCACAGAAAATGGAATCGAAATGCTTGGTTCAGTCACTAGTAGATTTATTAAAATAGTTACAGGTTTACTAAGATGAACATGGAATAGTGGTACAACATTACTGTGTATAGATATTAATAGGAGAGTAATAAAATATTGGTTGAGGTTAAAGAGGGGAGGTAGGTGTAGGAGTTGTTTGAAATTTGGTAGATATTTTGAGTTAGTGGTTTTGATAGATGTTCCTGGTGTTTCTCAATGTGTGTTACCGTCTTGTATGTTTGTGCATCATTATTTTGTTGTTCATATATCAACGGAGTTGTGAGTTTTGTCAAGCGTTGGCACAGTGTGATTTTGCTATACTTTGGTGACTGAATTTTGACAGTCATAGTTACTGCAGGTAGAACAGCAGTGGAAGATGAGGAACAGGGAACTGTTGTTGAGAAGTGTGGAAGTAGGAAGGGAAAAGGGTAGGAAAGGGAAGTGTACAGTATAGGATAGGAAAAGACAGGTGGAACAGGTTCATGGGGGTGAGAAAAGGGAGGAGGAAGTAGCTTCTGCAGCTGTCAGGAAAGATAGGGTTCTCCAAGAGAGGAGGGGATCAAATGAGTTGGGTAGAGTTGAGGCTCTGGTCATGGAGTATTACATTGTTAGACATGTGGGGAAAGTGTTTGGTGGAAAGGGAACCAGGGTAGAGTGTTATCCAGGAATTACGTTGAGGCAGATGTTGAAGAAAGTTGAAGATAAGGAGGAGGGAAAGGAGAAGGTGGTAGTGTTTCACGCTGGTACCAACAACGTAAGACAAGCAGGTATAAGTAACAACAGATTTGGGGATGTTTGGGATCTGGTAAATTCAGCATGGGTGCAGTTTAAGGAAGGGGAGATTTTTATCAGTGGAATACTGTGTAGGAGGGACAGTGAATGGAGGATGACTGGGGATTTAAATGAGGCTATGGAGTGGGTATGTGGGTAACTGGGAGTGAGATTTCTAAATCTTAACGGGTAGATAGGAGATAGGGATCTGCGCTCAGGTGGCCTTCACTTCAACCGCATTGGTACATGTAAGTTCGGAAATTTGTTTAGAAGTGTTGTAGGGAGATACACTTAGGGAAACGGGATGGTTTAGGGAGAGAAGATAAGGGTACAGGGATCTGAAAATCAAGTAGGGATGACATAAAGAAGTTAGTGTTGAATTGTGGAAGTATTGTAAAGAAAGGAATTAGAATTCAGTTATTTAGTAGATATATACTTACCAGTTATTGCAATAGGAGATGACTCGTAGCTGGGGAATGATATAATGGATGGAGAAATTTTCTCACGGAACTGGAGTGTGTATCGTAGAGACAGGATAGGAATGGTAGGAGGGGGAGTATTCATTCTGGTGAAAGAAGAATTTGTAAGCTACGAAAAAGTTAAAGATGACAAACATAAAATTCTAGGTGTAAGGATTTCTAAAGATGATAGGCAACATGATGTCTTTGGAGTGTACTGACCGGGAGAGGGTAGAGCTGACGCTGATTCATAGTTATTTCATAACATAGCATGTTATGTTATTTCATAACATATGGGAAACGAAATGGAAAGGAATGTGATTATAGCGGGAGATCTCAATTTACCAAATATCACTTGGGAAGGTAATGCGAACGACAGGAAGCATGACCAACACATAGAAAATAAGTTAATATGGGAAGGACAGCTCATCCAGAAAGTGATGGAACCAACTCGCTGGAAGAATGTTCTGGACGTGATGCTGGTAACACCAGATGATCTCTATAGGGAAACCGAAGTAATATATGGTATTAGTGATCACGAAGCTGTTTTTGTCGTAGTTAAAAATAATTGTAATAAGAAGAAGGTCTTAAAAATATGACTATTAGGCAGTACCATATGGTTGATAAAACAGGCACGATGGAGTTTTCATAAAATAACTATGATCGGTGGAAAACGGTAAATAAATATGTAAACAGACTCTGGGATCGGTTTAAATCAATTATTGAGGAAGGTGAAAACAGGTTTGTACCTTTAAAGGTGGTAGGAATTGTAAAGGCCCACTTTATTATAACAGAGAATTAAATAGACAAATAAGTAGGTGCAGATTGGAAAGAAATAGAGTTAGAAGTGGTTGGGGAAGTAAGGAGAAATTGGAGGAACTTACTAGGAAATTGAATCTAGCAAAGAAGTCAGCGAAGGATAACATTTTGGCAAGTATGTATAATTGGCTGTCATACAAATTTTACTGAAAAATTGAAGTGTATATATAGGTACTTTAAGGCAGAAACATGTTCCAAGAAGTACACTCCAGGGATCATTAATGAACAAGGGAAGTGTGCATGTGAGGATTTTCAAAAGGCAGAATTATTCAGTCAGCAGTGTATACATATTCTTGGTTACAAGGATACTGTCCAGATAGAGGAGGGGGAAAATTCTAAAGAAGCATTAAAATTTACCTATGATAACAATTATATTTACAATAAGGTATACCATTTGAAAACTAGAAAAGCTGCTGGAATTGATAAGATTTCTGGGGATATACCAATGGTAATGGGCTGGTATATAGCACTATATCTGAAGTACTTACTTGATTATTGTTTGCATGAAGGAGCTATACTACCCCCATTATTGCCTAGCTAAGCCCAGCCAGTGAGCGAGTGATCCCAAGGTGGACCGTTCGTTCATTGGCTATTGTTTTCTAGAGGCATTTAAGGGAAAATAAGGGTTGATGACCAAGCAAGAATAAATTTTTTTAAAACAACACTCTGACATTTATTAACACAAGCAGATCACAAATGAAAATATTCTTACTGATATTACTTTTTTTTTACATTGAACTTTCATAATATCCATTTCTTCCTCAGTCTTTCAGAGACACGTATTTCTTAACCTCCAGCCTTACTGTTCTGTAACGAAAATCAAAGAAAAAAATTAGGCCTACCGCCTTCTAAAATCAAAAAATTCGGCTGAAAGAATTCAAAAACTTAACAAAGAGGTTCACAAAATAACTAGATGACTGTCTAGCTAATGTTTTTTTACAACAAAGTAGTTAAAGGCTTCATGACTTTAAAGTAGCCTCAACACGTGGTTTAAGCTGAATTCTACTAAGTTTTATC
Source organism: Anabrus simplex (assembly GCF_040414725.1). Lineage (NCBI taxonomy): Eukaryota > Metazoa > Arthropoda > Insecta > Orthoptera > Tettigoniidae > Anabrus > Anabrus simplex. Next base: position 259,678,574 of record NC_090266.1, read on the forward strand.
ATTTAAAGTATACAACCTTGGTCAATTTCACCAGTATAAGCTTTAATAGAAAATCGAAATTAATTTCAAAAACTTCAAAATTAATTAATTATTCTTCTTCTTATTATTATCAATCTCTCTCCTTAGTTAATTAACACGTTCTTCACCATCACACGATCGTGTTTCTAATTAATTTCTCACTGCATCATTCACATAGCGATTGTCATTTACATTCCAAAATAATTATTCTCCAATTAATTATTGTGACTCATTATCACCAGAATTCAAAGTAATTACGCAGCTAGTGAACATCTACTTCTGATCTTTGCATGGCATTTACGTTTCAAATTAATTTTAAAATATTTCAAAATTCAAATATAAATGTGTTAGAAAAACTTTGTTATCCACGTGTGGGCTAGTTAAATAATAATTTACTTTACAAATCGATTGCCTTTGTGAAAATAACAAGATGATCTTTCCTTTTAAATCACGTTCATCAACCAAATAAATCCTTTCCTAGTCTACCTCGACTTAAAATTATCAAATTTTCCCTTAAGGGCACGAAAATTACTTCTTAAGGTAGCACACAACGATGAATGTAATCTGCGTCGCCACAAGTACACGACCAGATCAAGTTAAATAAAACAAACATGATACAAGAAAAATACACATATTTACACACACACACACACACACACACACACACTCATTCATACTGGGAAACACGTATTTTATACACATTATTTACATCGAATCCTGTTCCTGCAAGTTTACTCTTGATTTTTAGGAATGGTCAGGTCACGTCACATCCAATAGGAGATAATTTGTGTACAGAAATTATTTTTATCATTAATGGTGACTAGTGATCGAAGTTAGGAACATCACTTGGGTAGGAATATGCTTCTCACAACGATGGAAATTCATCTAACTTTTGAAACTATAATCGAAGATTCCAATAAAATCCGTAATCACTACCGTCACATGGGTTACAAGTTGAAACTATCGCGTCCGTGAGCCTCAATCGCATTATTATTATTCCCTATCCGTGAAATACACACGCAACACGTGCTCCATTAATTATAATTTATCTTGCGCTCCCAATAACACAAGAACAAGTCAATCATCATAAATAAATCATTCAATCGCTCAATTACATAACAAATATCCCGCAGGATTGGTCATATTCCAGACACTTCATGAACAGAGCACATTCAATCTCATATACAAGGAATCTAAAGTAAGTTACGGCTCACGAGCGTTTAATTCTCTTTTTACCCGACCTATAGTCATTTTTATTATTACTCAAGTGATTATTACATCTACCAATCCTCGTTAAATATCATAAAACTAGCTGATGTACCCGTGCTTCGCTACGGGATTCTCAGAAAGACTGACTTGGTGGTTTACTAACTGAATTCAACATAGGTGATTACAAAAACGTCAGTAGGAATGTAGCGATTGAAAGCAATTTTATCATATAAAATACTCGATCAAATGAAAAACCGCACACTTTCTCACTTTCAACGAACAGTACTACGGTGCCGATCTAAGCGTCCAAAGACCCAGAGTTGGAATAACCAGGTCGCAGACTGCCGTGAACACTCCTCTGACATTATTCCGTTAAGTATGGACACTACTCATTCCAATCAGTGCCTCAGTGTAGGGATTGAAGAGCTCGAATACTATGATGAACCAGTGTGTTACGTACCAGATATATCAGGAAATATATGAACCAGAGGAATGGCATGCTAAAGAAGAAAGTTATCTTACTCCCCAGCTACTTCCCGCCAATATACAGGCAGGCTGTTACAGTCGGTACGACCAGGCGAGTTGCCCGTGTGGTTAGGGGCGCGCAGCTGTGAGCTTGCATCCGGGAGATAGTGGAATCGAAATCCACTGCCGGCAAAGCTGAAGATGGTTTTCCGTGGTTTCCCATTTTCATACCAGTCACACCAGGCTGTACCTTAAAGCCAAGGCCGCTTCCTTCACACCACTGTTCATTTCCTATCCCATCGTCGCCATAAGACCTACCTGGGTCGGTGCGACGTCAAAAGAATTAAAAAACCTCGGTACGCTGCAGTAATCCTATCTATCGGGGATGAGAGGAAACAGAAGACAAAACGCACATCACAACAAACAATGGTCAATGTAATGTTATTGTTGATAAAGTTTATGAGATTTCTATATTGCAGGCTTCACGTTAGTTTTCTTTCGACTCTGTGATATTAGGGTGTCCTACAAAATTATTTATATCGTAGACTGTAGTTCCTTATTCTCAGATTTTACATACCGATTTTCACTAAATTCTGTTTACCCATTTTCTCGTGACTCGGCGCTGATTTGGACTTAGTAACAAAAATCCAAATTCATGAATATATCTGATTATATGCGGTACAGTAACAATGTATAAGACATAACTGATCGGAAATTTAATAACTTCTTACATAACTACTACTAACTTACGACATAACTAAAGTTATGTTAGTTATGCAGTATTTATCGATACGGCCACTAATAACATAAATAACTTATTTGAGAATTACATTTTAGGCCTTCCCCTAAACTACCGTTTCACTCAGTGCGAATAACATTATTGACAGCCTAGATTATAGCGACCTATTCCCCGACTTAGCATACCAATTTTCGTGAAGATACGACCACTAATAAAATAAATATTTGACAATTAAATTTTAGGCCTTCCCCTAAACTACCATTTTCTCAGCGTGTATAGCCTATATTGTAGCGAATTATTTCCCATTTTTGTCTAGCGATTTTCATTAAGACACGACCACTAATAACATAAATATTTGAGAATTAAATTTCAGGCCTTCCCTAAACTACCATTTCACTCAGCGTGATTAAAATAATTTATAGCCTAAATTGTAGCGGTTCATCACTCGACTTTACATTCCGATTTTCATTAAATTCTCTTCAGCCGTTTTCTCGTGATGCATGTACATACATACAGACAGAGAGACACACAGAGAGACAGACAGAAATTACGGAAAAGTAAAAAATGCATTTTCTTGTTACTGTGGACATGACCGATTTAGAAATACCATCCTTTTCAAATTCTGAGCAATGTACAGACAAAACTCTTAGTTCATATACCGTATATAGATTACATTTCAGGCCTTCCCCTAAACTACCATTTCACTCAGTGCGAATAACATTATAGATAGCCTAGATTATAGCGACCTATTCCCCGACTTTGCATACCAATTTTCGTGAAGATACGACCACTAATAAAATAAATATTTGACAATTAAATTTTAGGCCTTCCCCTAAACTACCATTTTCTCAGCGTGTATAGCCTATATTGTAGCGACTTATTCCCCGACTTTGCATACCAATTTTCGTGAAGACACGACCACTAATAACATAAATATTTGAGAATAAAATTTCAGGCCTTCCCCTAAATTACCATTTCACTCAGCGTGATTAAAATAATTTATAGCCTAGATTGTAGCGGTTCATCACCCGACTTTACATTCCGATTTGCATTAAATTCTCTTCAGCCGTTTTCTCGTGATGCGTGTACTTACATACATACATACAGACAGACAGACAGTCAGACAGACAGAAATTACGGAAAAGTAAAAAATGCATTTTCTTGTTACTGTGGACATGACCGATACAGAAATACCATTCTTTTCAAATTCTGAGCAATGTACAGACAAAACTCTTATTTTATATATATAGATTAGATGACTCGATCCCAAGGAATACAAGTGATCTTGAAAAGACACTAAGTTCGACCCTATCTCACTAAATGTACACGTAAATTTAAGTCCGATAAATTTCAACATTACACAAAAAAGAAGATTTATCACGTGGTCAGTGATTTTTAGATATTTAGCTCATAAGCACGGGAAATCATTCAAAGACAGACTACATGTCTACTCTAACAGGTTCAAAATTTCATAAACACACGTGACTCGTCTACCACGACACCTCAGGAAATGGAAAAATGAAATGTTTCTAACTACAACAAAACTAATAGATCTACGATTTAAAGAAGAAATACCTCTAGTTTTACAAAAGATGAGACAGAAATTAAATTAAATGGTACTCAAGTTTTAGATGAGGTTCGATCCCAGATAGCAGTCAATCATTCCAGCATTTCCCCGGCCAGTTTCCTTCCAATGACCAGAGACGCCTCACATTTTAGAGATCCATGGAGACTTAGTAGTCGAGGTCCCTCGATGAAGTTGAGTTGCAGATGATTGCAGAATTATCTATGTTGATGTGCTGCGGCTTTCAAGACGACTTCTGTTGAGTTCCGGACGTAAGCTGTAACTGAGATGGCAAGAGTAAATATTGGCACAAACACACGCAGAATATTGATTATTCTTCTAGATAGTCACACTTAACTTGGATTTTGAGATGATTTTACTCTGTAGGAGTTAGCTAATTATTTCACTAAATTGTGGCAGAACGGGCATCTGCTTGCACTGAAAAGTTATTTCTCCACGTGGTCGTAGCGTCGCACAGCAGCGTAGAATAGCAATTACAGAGTTCAGAGAATGCAGAGTATTCAGAGAGTAGAGAGTGATTTACTCGGAACAAGGCTTTTTATATTCTTGGCTTGGGAGGCGTATACTCCAACGAGAACGGTAATTGGTCGTCAGGTCACCTTTAATTGGCTCAGAGTATTCTGGAATCCGGATGTCTGTCGTTCACGCGTGGCAGGGTAGTGTATGGACTCGTCACGTGATTTGGCTTGGCCTTGTCGAAGCTCGATCAATACATCGCCCCTCTGAATGACGAAAAAACTGGTTCTGAGCTCGCCAACTACTTCCCAAATGACAAATTACAGCTCCAGACAGACAATAAAACTTTTAATATCCACCTGTTGGAAATATACTAGATATCACCAAATTTGACGGGGACAATACGAAATGAATGGACAGGTGCTATAGTAGCCCCGGTTTACAAAGGAAAGGGTGATAGACATAAAGCTGAAAATTACAGGCCAGTTGGTTTGACATCATTGCGTGTAAGCTTTGGGAAATCATTCCTTCTAATATTAGACATGTTTGAGAAATTAATTAATGGTTGGATATAATCCCTTGTAGGATTCCAGCAAGGTATAGCAGATATCGTCGATCAGGAGCTCAAATGGACAGTATGGCGATTGACCTGACCAAGGCACTTGATAGGGTGGATCACGAGAGAATACTGGAAAAAGTAAGTGCAATTGGACTAGACAAAAGAGTGAGTGAATGGGTTGTTATATTTCTAGAAAATATATCTGAGGGAATTAGAGTAGGCGAAACTTTATCTGACACTGTAATAATTAAGAGGGGAATTACTCAAGGCAGTATAATTGAACCTTTACATTTTCTTATACATAAAGTAGCAAGATACCCGTGTTTCGCTACGGTTTTAAACTGAAAGTTATTATTCAAAATTTTACATTTTGGAGAGTCTGCTGTCAACTGAGCCTGTAAAATACGCCCTCAAGTTAGTACGTAAAACGCGTTTGGTGGAATGATCATTTATTTTCTGATCTAACATTCATTTAAACCAAATACGGAAGAATTTGAATGTTCGAAACCCTATTATATTTAACGTCTTGGATGTAAAGCGACCAACGTGTGAAATTTTTATTTTGTACGTCGAACATTAATGGAGGAACGAATACATTTTTATGGGGTGATTGTTTTTAAATATTTATTAACATCTAGAATATAGAAGACCACCCTTCATTAAAAAATGTGTTGGTTCCCTAAACGGTTTCGGATGAATGGAAATTGTGTTTTTGAGAGTCAACCACCATCTAAACACCTTAGGAGAGAAATATTTTGAAGTATACTATATTTTACACTATAGGACATAAAAGAAAACCCTTCTCGTAAATTTAGAACTTTTCACGTCAAACGGTTTGGAGGGATGAATAATTTCGTTTACGGAGCTAACCTCATTTAACACTTTAGGGGTGGAACGTTAAAAAATGTTTCCTGTTTCACACCTAGAATTTAAAATATATACCGCTATTTGCAATTTTGTCTTCGTACGTTAAGCCGTTTCGGAGGAAGGAATTAATATATTTTGTATTCGCATCTTAACCCCAACGTTCTAAGAGGTTTAATTTGTTTCAAACATTCTGTTATTTAACACCTAGGATATTATTTGAAATTTTAACTTCAAAATTCAAACGGTTTTATATAAATGAATGTTTTGTCATCATTCTTCACCCCCAGTCAAAACCCTTTAAGGGTGTATTGTTTTAAGTCCACGTCTTATTTCTATTATTATAAAAAACCATTCAACTCATTTTACACCCCGCTTAAGTTGATTCCACTCTCCGTCCCCCCCCCCGTCCCCCGTCACAGAATACGTGTGCCTTTAATTTTAAAAGAGATGCCAAATATCAATTTTCTCGACTGCAACAGCCTTCGTTTTTGAGATATATATATCCTCATACAAAGAATTTAAATCTTTTTTCAATGCATTTATTCCCGAGCTTTAAATTGCAATTTCCTAAAACAAGAGAATACATGTTACTTTATTTTTAAAGGAGATTACAAAGAACAAATTGTCCTGTCTCTAACATCTTCGCCTTTTTAGATATATGTATCCCCTTAAAAATAATTCGGCCCCTTTTTCAGGCCTTTTCACAACCCCCACTCTTTATGCGTTTTATTTTCGAAACAAAATATACGGGTTACTTTCTTTTTAAAAGATATTAAAAATACACATTTTCACGTCTCTGATGTGTAAGGGATTTGAGATATACTCTAGATATACTTATTTTAATAATTCACACCCTTTAATACTTCCCCTTATGTGGAAGAAAGTGTTGAATTCTACTTATGAGGATACTCTTATGGGGGAGGGAAATGAATGAAAATGGCAATGAATTATTTTATTAGAATGGTGGTATCTCTAAAAAATTCCCATAAGGAGGTTGTTGTAAAAAGGACTGAAATTGAGAAAGGAGTTGAATTATTTTTATGAGGATCCTTTAAAGAAGATTTTAATTTTAATTTTAATACTGTATAATAATAATAATAATAATAATAATAATAATAATAATAATAATAATAATAATGATAATAATAATAATAATAATCCTCAAACAAAAATTCAATTCAATTTTCAATTCAGTTATCCCACCCTCAATTAGATTTTCCGAAAACAAAAGAATGCGTGTTTCTTTATTCTTAGAGGAGATTCTAAATACCAATTTTCACGTCTGTAAAATATTACGTTTGATATATATATATACTCCCTTTTTCAGTCCTTTTTAGAACTTTTTTGTTTTCAGAAATTTCACTTAAGATGGTTGTAAAAAGGACTGAAAATAAATAAATAAAGAAACACGTATTCTTCCGAAACAAAAAATACGTGTTACTTTATGTTTAAAAGACATTAAAAATACCAGTTTTCACGTCTGTAATATTTTAAGTTTATGAAATATACTGTAGATATACTCTTTTTAAATATTCACCCCCTTTAACACTTCCCCTTAAGTGGATTTTCAGAAAACAAATTATGTATGTTTCTTTACTTTTAAAGTTTTCACGTCTGTAACATCTTCCGTATTTGATATATATGTATCCTCATAAAAATAATTCAATATTTCTTCTCTTCTTTCCCCCCAATCTTATGTGGATTTTCCGAAAACAATAAAATATGCGTTTCTTTATTTAAAGAGGATTCCAAATACATAATTTTAATATCTGTAACATCTTCAATTTTCGAGATATAAGTATCCTCATAAAAATCATTCAACCCCTTTTCAGTACTTTTTACAACCACCTTAAATGAATTTTCTGAAAACAAAAAAACGTGTTTCCTTATTATTAAAGAAGATTCCAAATGCCAATTTTCACGTCTGTAATATATTCAATTTTTGATACCAGTATAATAATAAAAATTATTCAACTCCCATTTTCAATCATTTTTACTCCCCCCTTAGTGTTTTCCAGAAAAAATGCGTGTTACTTCACTTTTAAAAGAGATTAAAATATAAATTTTCACGTCTGTAATGTGTTAAGGTTTTGAAATATAGGCTACTGTAGGTACGCTTATTTTTACAATTCATACCTTTTAACACTTCCCCTTAAGTGGATTTTCAGAAAGCAATTTATGTGGTACTTTACTTTTACAGGAGATTCCAAATACAAGTTTTTACGCCTGTAAATTATTACGTTTGAGATATATTGTAGATACACTCATTTTAAAAATTCACCCCATTTGTCACTCCTGTTTACCCCCTCCTAGGTTAATTTTTCAGAACAAAATTACCTGTTTCTTTATTTTTAAAGGAGATTCGAGATACTAATTTTCATGACTGTAACATCTTCAGTTTCTGAGATATTAGTATCCTCATAAAAGTTATTCAACCCTTTTTTAAACTTGTTTCACCCTCGTTAACGGGATTTTCCAAAAACAAAAATACGCGTTTCCTCATTTTAAAAGGAGATTTCAAATACCAATTTTCACGTCTTTAAACTGTCAAGTTTTTGAGATATAGGTACACTCATTTTAAATATTCACATGCCCGTAGCGGCGGTATATTAAAAAATTCCTCCCTTAGTGAGCACCTACACTCTAATACAAATGTAACCCCATAATTTCATTTCTCGGCGATGATGAGTCAGTCAGTAAGTCAGTCAGTCAGTCAGCCAGTCAGTCAGTCAGCCAGTCAGTCAGTCAGGACATGTTATTTTATAAATGTAGATGATATGAGTAAAGAACTGGAATCAGAGGTGAGGTTTTTTGAGGATGATGTTATTCTGTATAGCGTAATACCTAATAAGTAAGCTACAAGATTGCGAGCAACTGCAAAATGACCTCGATAGTGTTGTGAGTTAGACAGCCGGAAATGGTATGGTTATAAACGGGGTTAAAAGTCAGGTTGTGAGTTTCACAAATAGGGAACGTCCTCTCAGTTATAATTACTGCACTGATAGGGTGAAAGGTCCGTATGGGGATCACTGTATGTACCTAGGTTTTAATGTAAGGTAATATCTCCACTGGGATAATCACATAAATGGGATTGTAAATGACGGGCACGGATCTCTGTACATGGTTATGAGGGTGTTTAGGTGTAGTAGAAAGGTTGTAATGAGAGGGCGTACAAGTCTCTGGTAAGACCCAAACGGGAGTATGGTTCCAGTTTATGGGACCCTCACCAGGATTACTTTATTCAAGAACAGGAAAAAATCCAAGAAAAGCAGCTCGATTTGTTCTGGGTGATTTCGGAAAAAATAGTAGCGTTACAAAAATGTTGCAATATTTGGGCTGAGAAGACTTGGGAGAAAGGAGACGAGCTGATCGACTAAGTTGTACGTTCCGATCTGTCAGTGGAGAGATGGCATGGAATGACATTAGTAGACGAATAAGTTTGAGTGGTGTCTTTAAAAGTAGGAAAGATCACAATATAAAGATAAAGTTGGAATTCAAGTGGACAAATTTAGGCAAATATTCGTTTGTAGGAAGGGGAGTTAGAGAATGGAATAACTTACCAAGAGAGATGTCCAGTAAGTTTCCAATATCTTTGAAATCATTTAAGAAAAGGCTAGGAAAACACCAGATAGGGAATCTACCACCTGGGCGACTGCCTTAATTGCAGATCAGTAGTGACTGATTATTTTGAATTGTAATCCATGTATATAAATCCAACATATGCACTTTATTACCAGTTAGAAATTATTTAGGTAGCAGGATCATTCAACAATCCAAATGGCAAGACAACTCAATACGATTTAATAAGATTCAACAAAATTCAATAGGATTCCGTAGGGTTCGGTAAAACTTGATACAATTTTTAAGTTACTCATTACGATTCATTGCGAAGATGTGGTCTAAATTACAGCTTTTATTGTAACTCAGTTACATGGTCTGAATAATTGTAAAGTAACGCAATGAGGCTGATTAATTTCCATGTGACACAATTAAATTCCAGAGTAATTGAGACTCCGTAAGAACTGTTGTGACTCTATTTGTTGAGATAAAAGATATTATGAATTTACAACTTGAATTTTCGTTGAAAAATATTGTCTCAGTGAGGAATTACACTTAGTTGATTAAACTCTACATACATTATACAGTCAATGTGAGCATCGAAGGTATTAGTTGATTTGTTATTAATTAATTGAGGGATTTATTACGTAAATAAGTTACTGAGAAAGGTTAAATTCAATTCAACCTTTGAAAGATTTAATTTACTGTAAAGATGAGCATAAGTGTTCATTAATTAATTAATTAATTAATTTATTATGGAAACGATTAGGATGACTTCGCCTGAATGTCAGATGTGTAGATATTATTTCCGCAGGTATGGAAATGAATTTATTTTGTCTACATTTGACTCTCCATTTCATCAATTAATTGAAGACTGTTTACTTGTAGATTGTATGGGAATGAGCGTTAATCGAAAGAAGGATTCTGTCAGTCGTTCAAGCCAGACACTCGTGTCGAATATTTATTTTGTAAAATCACTTGTCCTCCCATAAGATTTTTGTAAATAAATTTGTAAATCCCTTTTTAATGTTGAGTGTCATTTGTATCCTGTTCATCGTTTCACTTTCTTATGTCCTCAAATTTGGGTTGGCCAACAGGAACAGTCCACTCCTAGGAATCCTCGTGTTCGCAGGTTGAGTTTTACCCGATTAACGGGGACTATACATGCACACGTACATACATACATACATACATACATATATACATACATACATACATACACACACACATACATACATACATACTGTGACCGTATCGTCACATAGAATAGTCATTCGTAAATTAATATGTGGGGAATATATACGCTTGGAGCTTCTTTATTTGTGTGGGAGCTCACTTGCATCATGTTGCGCAATACCTTTCGCCAGTCCGGCGCCTAACGCACGCAGACGATGGCTTATAAAACCCCCGAAATGAGCGTGCGTGAAGGAAGAAGGCGAAAAAGAATATAGTTTCTGTTGACTTCACCCCTAAAACAAATGCCGACTTACAGTAGAGCTAACATGAGGATATGATTTTGAATGTACTTTCGGTATAATAACCCTGAAACTAAACTCGATGCACACGGCGAAGAAACAGTCGTAATATTGGATCATCAACAAAATTATGAAATAAAATAAAATAATATCAGTCCTGAAATTACGTTTTAAAGGTGTTTCGTAAGATGGTCTGGCTTCCACACGCTAGCGATGAAACCAGACAGCCAACTGAGATTCCTCGGAACACTCTGATTTAGACGACCGAATTATGATAAAACCACTGATCGTTTTATCTTCCGATTACATCTTGTATTTCTGAGTGGCGGGCCATACAATTTGCCGCATCTCTGATTTACATAAACTCAGTGGATCTGGAGATCTAGAATTATGGTGGGGAGGAGTTCCTCAGCTCAACCCCTACTACATGTGAATCCATATATGCTTGCACTTCAGAGGGTAGCAGGACAGTCTTCAGGGAGTCTATGGCGTGACCAGACGGTCGGTTTGTGGTCGGACTTTCCCGGTCTGTGTATAATAAACGTGCAGTAAACGGGAGTGCGATAAGTATAATTTCCATGTGAATTATCAGTAAAGATCTGAACTGAGCGAGAGCGATGTGTGAATTATAGTTTGATTGTGACGCGGCACGAAAGTACGTGAGATACGTTGTATTTTCGAACCGAGAATTGTGAAGCTATGATGTGCCGTATATCGGACGTAGAATGCTACTCTTCGTTTAATATCTCGTAGTAGAGACAGAGAGCACGTCGATTGTAGTATATTTTTTTGAAACTTTGTGAAGGCAGACGTGTGAATAGGGGTAGCATGAATAATCAGTGTCTTATCACATAAACAAGATTCCGGTAATATTTATCGTGCTGAATAACGGCGTAATTTTTAGAAGCACGCAGAAACAAGTGCACGAGACAGGGCTCTGTAATAAATACAAGTACCCCTTATCACGTTAATTTCGAGTAATAAACTATTCTAGAAACGAAACCGTGAGTTCGGTACTGCCTTTGCCAGACTGAGGTAGACTAGCTGTGTCCTGCATCGGGGTAACAAAAACGTAACTTTCGTTCTGTTAGAGGAAAAGGGAAATTTGACTGTGATGTGTGCAGAAGTATTTGTGAAATCAGTGTAAACAGTATCTTTTCAGTGTTCATAACTCCAACGCCATGGATTGCACAAGGATCATCGCGGGACGTTTTGAACCAGTGACCTCACACATCGACGCCATGGAGTAAAAGCTTCAGGCGAGTCCTTTCGCGGACTCGGACGGTGGACGATGGACCAAAGCCTTTGAGTACAAAGCTATGATTTTATGATATTAATATTCCCCTTTGTAAATAAATAAGAATGTGAGGATAGGGTTAGGATGATTTCTATTACTGAATAATAAAATTAGTTCGCTTAGAGTGGTCAATAGTTTCCCTTTAATTTTAATTACTTGAGGCTATTTTGGGGAGGAAACAAATTAGGAGAATAGTATAAATTTCTGGCCCCAGTTATGTCATTGCATGTCCATGGTTTTATCTTTGTTTTACGAGTACTGTCAGAGGAAAAAGGGGAAAGAAAGTAGTGAATTTTGGCAAGTTAAGGAAGTAGACTTCATCTGAAAAGACTATACAAGATGAGTCAGGATCATATGACGCTAGGATCTTTGCCAAATGCCCGTGACCAAGATAAATGTGGGATAGACGAAGTACTTGATTTTAATGTAAAGCAGTAGTATTTGCTGCATGGTAGGTTAAGGCTTGGCTGTATCCAGATGTGTGTGAAGAATTCATCGTGCTGAGATGCGAATGCCCATCCAACAAACAGTAGCTTTTTAAATATTTTATTTAATGACGATATCAAACTCTACTTACATACTAAACGAGATACACAAACTTCTTATTGTTTTTTAAACAAAAATATTAGAACAAATTTAAGATCATTCCGCAAACAGAATGTTGATAAGCTGCATCTAAACAAATTCAAATTTAAGACAGGAGAACATCATGTCGTTCACAGAAGAAAAAAAAAATCTTTTTTTCCTTTTGGACACTAGGAGCAAACTTAAATATTCCTGTCATTCATTATCCAAATCCTTGAACAGTACACAGTTATACCACCACAAAACACTCTGCAGTTAACATAAAATTGGCAGATATTACACAAGGGACATAACAGGAAGGCATTCAGAATGTAAAAAGATGTGTTCCAAAAGCTTCTTGAAGACACTTCTGTCTGACCATCTTCCATCGGTCTTTCCTGAGATGATCCAGAAATCCAGGTAAAGTCACACTTGTATGCTGATCGTACGCCTTGATATTGTAGTGAATGGCTCCGGCTGTTAGCCTTATGCAAGCGTTTCTACTCTCGTTCTGTGCGTGATTTAGTTCCAGATTCAGTATCTCTCTCACTCTGTCACTGGTTGTTGTTGTCCCTGATATCCTGTAGATAGCGTTTAGTGTCCATCTCCAAACTAATGCCGCATTGCCGCATGTGGTAACTCGATGCAAGAGACTGTCCGTCTGATGACATACCAGGCATTTGTCATCAGACACTTGTCCATGCCGTTTCAATTTCTCACCCGTCGGGATGATTTCATTTGTGTATATGTAGGGAGATACCCTCCATTCAATCGGGATCCATTTGTTCCAAATATTTTCCCAGATCTGCTTCCAGTCACGATGTGGGTATTTCTGTTGAACTAGAGGAATGCATTTAGATTGCTGCAAACTGAAGTTGTGTATATTCTTAGCTTTATCCAACTTCCCAGCTGTAATATCTGTTTCTGGAAGTTGTTGTAGAATGGAGAGATCGTTCCGGAAGCAGCTTCTAAAGGGATCTTGTTGTTGCAGGTTTGTTGTTACACACAAATTGAGCACTGCACTATCAAATATATCTCCTTTTGAGTACAATACTTTAATGCTATGTGACAGAAAGAGTGCTGCGCATTTCTTTTCGACTGCAATTTGGCGCAAGTCACCATCCTGTTCAGTAAGATGAAGTTGATCTCTTCTTATTCTGCATCTGTATCCTTTCCATAGATAAAATCCAATTGCCATTTCAACACGTTGGCAAATGACATGTGAGGCGGAAAGAATTTGGGCAAGGTACCAGAGCTTCGACAGCGCAAAGATATTTAAATGCCAAACTTTTTGGAAAATGTTGAGTCGCCTTGAAAGTTCCTCCTTTAGCTGAAAGCGTAGGATGTTTAGAGCAGAAGTCCAATTAGACTCTATCGTCTCTGAAATATCGTTACTGAATGTAATGCCCAATATCTTGCAGTGGTTAACAATTGGAATCCAGGAGCTGGCAAATATTTGTCGATTTTCATTTGAACCTAATAGCAATAATGAGGATTTCATATAATTCACTTGTGCCCCAGACACCGTACAGAAGGCCTCGAGAGCCTCTTGCGCATGATTAACATCTTCGTCACTGGTCAACAGTAGGGTAATGTCATTCGCGTATGCGCGTACTGTGAAGCATTCGTTGTTAATACTTAGTCCGGTTAAAGAATTTTTCAAACTTTGAATCAGGGGATCTATTGCTAAAACAAAAAGTGCCATTGATAATGGGCATCCTTGTCTAATTGATTTGTTTATCGAAAATTTGGCTGAGAGAAATCCATTTATCATAACTCGTGAGGATGCCTTGTGGTATATGCGCTGTATTGTTTCTATGATACTGTTTGGAAATCGAAACTTTTGTAAAACTTTCCAAAGATAAGAGTGTGCTATCCTATCGAAGGCTTTGCTGAGGTCAATGCTAGCCAGAGCTCCTGAAGCATTGTCACACACCGAATGATATATGATGACATCACTTATTGCCAGTAGATTATGGAAGATGTTTTTTCCAGATATAGTGCAAACCTGTCCATTAGTAATTAATGAAGGGAGGATAGTTCTGATTCTGTTCGCTAAAATCTTGGCCAGTAGTTTATAGTCGGTATTTAATATTGTAATAGGTCTATAGTCACTGATATACGTGCAACTGGATAGTTTGGGAATTAGGATGATAATTCCCTCTGCAAATGTATCACTTATGTTGTGACTGAAGGTATAATTAATAACTTGTGTCAGGTCTTTACCGATAATGTTTCAAAATTTCTTATACCATTCATACGGGATCCCATCATAGCCTGGCGTCTTATTTGATGCAGTATGGTCTTACGCGCGCTTCACTTCTACTTCGGAAATATTATTAGTAAGATGTGCGATATCATCTCATTCTAGATGACTCTGGAGATGATGAAGATATCTGTCAATATCGAACTCTGAGATGCTGTCTTCTACAAACATTTCACGGAAATATCTCTCACTTTCTGCAAGGAGCTGTTCCTTTGTAGTGAACATTGTCCCTTTACCATTATCCCATCGATTAATAAATTGCTTATTGGCTGATCGTCTAATCTTGGCAATGTGGTAGAGGGAGATTTTCTCTCTTTCGATGAGGGAAGTGCCTTTTACGTGCTGATGTAGTTGTTCTAGGCTGCTTTCCTTAATACCTAAAATAATTCTCTTAATAGAATTTAATGCAGAAGAGACATTTTGGCCTTGCTGTTCCTTGTGATGCAGATCAAACATAACTCTGTCATAGAATTCAATTTTCCTACTTGTATCCTGGTTGTGCTCATACGCTATTGTCCGTCCGAGAGCTCTAAAGGTAGGTTTAAGTTTATATGTCCACCAGTCCATCATGCTACTATAGCGATTCTGCGCTAATTTGCATTGTGATAACACTCCGTGAAACGTTGGACATCCTCAGTATTATTGAAAACAGACCTGTTCATCTTCCATATTCCTTTCCCCACGATGCATCTGTTACTCCTTGTTGTCTTCATCATAACTAGAACGGTATGGTGATCGCTAAAGGCGACGGGAATCACCTTACAGCTAACGAGGAGCTGTACTTGCGCCGTAGATACGCACATCCTATCTATCCTGGATTTCGACTCCCCACGGCAAAATGTAAATTCACCATGTGAGCCGTGTAGCTGCTGCCACACCCTTGAGCTGCATAGACTGTATTAGTGTCTGAAGGTCTTGACAAAAGTTAAAAGTACCTGTTTGGTCTCGTGGGTGAAGAGTGCAGTTGAAATCACCTACTAGATTTATTGGACCAGGTGTCACTAAATGGGGCACTATTTCATTTGTAAATAATAGGTTTCGGTCCAGTTTGTACTGTGACCCGGATGGGCTATATACGTTTATCAATCTTATAGGTGGCAGACAGAAACCTTACCGTAGGGTCTATGATGACATCAGTGAGCTGAATTCCTTTCCAGTATAATATTGCAGTTCCTCGGAAGTTATCATCTACGTTCGTTATATAGTCATAGTTATATAAGAAATGGAAGTTTGTCTCATTAACTTCCTGGAGGAATAAGATATCAATATCATATTCCTTCACGAACCGACTAAGCAGCGCTTGAGTTGTAACACTCCTTGCTCCATTAATATTAAGGGTGGCGTAAGTTGTAAGAAGATTCACCATAACAAGACAGAGAGGGAAAGCAAAATGCCAAGAAGCTGTATTCATGTTTAGGTAGACGGTTATTTATAGATACGACAGGTAGTGGTTGGTGCAGAGTCAGTTAGGTACAGACGATTTAGAATTAGACCCTTTCCGCTCGGCACTCTTCTTTCTTGTATGTAGACGTGGGTCCCTATAGCTTAAGGAAGTATGTGATGGTTGACTTTCCTTCAAGCTTTTGTCCGCCGTGGATGACGTACTGTGTGTTTTATTTACGTTTCTCATTCGAGGTGAAGACATCTTACTTTGCTTCTTTTCGCCAATACACGCTTCAGTTTCCACACCTTCCTCTGCCATTTCTGTATCTATTAATTCCCGATCGGGCGTATCTGCACTGCCCATAATTTCCGTTTCCATCCTAGAGGGGAGAGATGCGTTGTTCGGGGTCTGGCTAAGATCCAGGATTAAAGGGGTACTTGGAGTATCTATCAGGTAATTCACGGACTCCTGGGTAGGCGTGGAGTTAACTGTGGCCAAGGATATGGAAGGCACGTCTTTAGTTGCATTAATTTGTTCATGGATTTCAGGAGGTAGGGATTTGGAAATGCTATGTTCCAGCTCAGTCTTCATACGTTTATTCTGACTCTCCGTGACCGAAGGAAATTCATTCCTATCAATAGACGGGTTGTGTGCTGTGTTTTCCTCATTGTGTATATCTGCCCACGGGGCTTGTTTACTGGTGTTTTTGTGTGGCTCGCTTAGCGAGGGTGAAACTGGTATAGTGGGGTCTAGTTCACTGACGGAGGAGTTAACAGGTGTGAGTGTGGCATTGTTTACATTTCTTCTCTCTGCCAAGCGATTCTGGCGAAGCGGACAGTCTGGTTTCAAGTGACTGGGCGAATTACAAGCAAGGCATTTTCTAGTTTGGCCGTCATAAATAACCTGTGCACGAAAGCCTTCAATATACAAGAAGGAAAGTATTGGGTCTTTTAACTCCATTCTAATAGGACGTATACCGTTGCGTACTTTGAAGGGGTATTGCTGTGACCACTCCTCTTCCCTGTGTTCTACCACTTTTCCGTATTTACTTAACACTAATGAAATGGACTCTATAGGCACTTCCGGGGGAACATTAAGTATTCGAACATTCTTTTGTACCCTGTCAGCTGGCATCACAGTAACTTTTCCTATACGACCATCACTTAACATTATTTTCTGAATCCCTGAATAGAGACATATCAAACGTTCGTAAACCACTGTTGAAATTACCTTAATATATGCTGTGGTTTCCAGATTGTCCAGCTGGATCATGTCGATTTGATCTGATGAGAGTTTCAGCAGTGACTGGATCCAATTATGTACGTCCCACGCCGAAGGCTTATTCTCACGTTCAAATATGCATTTCCGAGTATTCATCCTTACAAATTTTGTTGCCATAATATTACTTATCTTTTCACTGTTTCACTGAAAACACAATTAAACGAATTCACATAAGTAGAATTCGAAACAAACTCGTAGTTTTCTTAACAAGCACACTGTTGTGACACGAGCGACTAGCAGGAGAATGCAGAGCAGACAACTTTGTAGCTAGGACCCTGTGGAATTTTGTTTGTTTGTTATTGTTTTTTGGAGTTTTAATTTTATTTTAATTAGTTAATTTGGTCGAATATTTAATGCCGATTTAATGAACGTAGCATAAATTCATATCAGGTACACAATTCTCATTACTTTTTGATTTATTATCTGAGATAGTAGTAAACTCTAGCTTGCTAGCTTGCAGAAGTGTGGTAATTCTGCGATGAGGGGAATGATGTTTGAACTCCGGACTTCCGTAAAGTTGAGAAAATATGAAGTGATATAACGGCACAAATGTTGAGAGATTTATTAGATTTGAATAATGCTTGAGCTGATTTGAGCATGGTTA
Source organism: Anabrus simplex (assembly GCF_040414725.1). Classification (NCBI taxonomy): domain Eukaryota; kingdom Metazoa; phylum Arthropoda; class Insecta; order Orthoptera; family Tettigoniidae; genus Anabrus; species Anabrus simplex. The sequence goes on from NC_090266.1 coordinate 259,696,901, forward strand.
CAAACGCATCAGTTTTTACTGCGTGAATAAAATGACCTATTGAATAGGCATTGTGAACGCGTCAATGTTGGTTTTAAATATATTAGTGCCTCGTTGGGAGGGCGAGTGACAGGCAGTATTTATTGCAGGCGACCCTAGAAGCTCGGAGCTTGTTTTTTTGTGTAAGGGCCGGCCAGCTGAGCTGAGGGCCGTTGCCGTTTCGTCGAGGAAGTGTAGTTTTCTCAAGCACTCTGTTTCTTATGCTAGTAAAAGATATATTTGACCTGATTACCACATTCTCAAAAGACTAGGTCGAATTAATGTAGGGACACTAAATTGATACACCTAAAGATGCGGCAGATAGGATTTTGGTTTTTCCAGGATACCCGATAAGAAAGGACAAAAGGTCTCCACTTCGAAACTCGGGGCACGATGAGAGTAGTTAGTCACACAAAAGGCGGATGATGGTAAACAAAATGCAGCCATTATGTGTATGATATGTGATTATATGTGCTTTTTCAGGTTTTATAAGAGTGCAAACATGATGTTTTGATAATTAGTGATTTATTTAATTTAGACTTCGTGAAAAATACTTTGATAGTCCGTTTAAGTGGAGGGTTTCGACCCTATGATGTGTATAGTTAGTCATCAAATGAGGTGATTTGTAGTAACCAGAATCGTGTTCATTCTGTTGTTTTTGGGAACAGGTGGTAATTCCGTAGAATTTGCATATCATTTTATAAATTTATGAATTCTTGAAATATTTTATTTCTCGTGTTATGTTCAATTTAGGCACCCACTCTAAGACGAATCTCGGAGCAAACCAGTGTTGCTTGCTTTTAATATGTAATTTGGGAGCCATTCCCGGGAATATGTATATTCGTAAGGTCATAGCTTCTCACTGTAAATAAGTAAGGTTTAATATAACATTGTTTATCGTACTCAACAGTTAAAATAATCGGGTTAATAAACATAGAAACCAATTTAAACAATGAAGACTTTAGGAAGGCCACTCAATTTTCTCCGAGTTGTATGGAAGTAAATGATGTAACGCTCAAGTGCTTAATTTGAATATGTGATTTGTTCTGGTATTAAACATAGCAGCGTAATGTTAGTAGACCACATAAAGACTCGTATGAAGATGTGGATATAAGGTTCCCTTGAGTGACAGCTTGGACCTGATTGCCCGTTGCTGTAATTTGAAATAAATGTATGTAATTTAAATTTGATAAACAAGGTTGTAGGTTGTGAATATGTTCAACGAGAGTTAATTAAATGTTTAGAAAATTTTATTCGTGCCTATCTTCGGCGATATTAACATCCTGACCTCTTCCATTCATTTTATGCCTGTAAGTTAGTTGTAAGATGACTCTAGTTCGTAGCCGCGAACGCACCGCGCCATCGAGAGGCTTGTGCTCACATTTTTAGAACGGGAGAGTAGCGAAAGACCTTGCTATGCCGTAAAAGGCATTCGTCGCCTCATGTGAGTGGATTAATTATTAAAATCCCGATGAGTCGGCATTGTCACCAGGCAGAAAAGTTCCCTTGACTGTCGCTTTTCTGTGGAGCGTGGTCCCATGTGTTCATGACCCGGTACGGATACACGAGTGTTGTCACATGGTCCCATGAGCCATGGTAGACGATGGGAAAGGTCCCAATACATACTGTACCCGCTCAGAGCCTGAGTCCCAACCAGCATTTATCTCAGGGAGTGTTACGGTCCGAATCTATCGCAACTAATACACAATAAAAATATTTTGAGATATAAGATCTAAAACTAAATGTAAGGGCGCCATCCAATCAGTACTACAGGGTTGAACGGGACACTCTAATCTTTAACTTTAGGGCTCATCATCAAACACACAAATATATATATATATTCAGATCAAGGGGAAATTATGAAGGCTCCTTCCTAGGGATGGGGACGGATATTTAAACGGTCACCAAGGGTTTACCATTCTACAAGAACAAGAACCTGGAACTGTTTCCTTGCAAATGCTAAAGGAGCATTTTATTGAAGTAAAAAAATAATTTTTACACAAAACAAAAATCTGTTGACCCCTGATTTGCCGGTAATTTGGCAAATTATTCCTGAAAAATGATTACATAATATTTATTACTTTTGACCCCCCTTCCATTTGGGTGGTGGAACCGTTGATATCTGAAGGTATCAGATTTACCTTCGTTAATAACACCATGACCATATTTGGTCGTGGACCAATTACCTGTTGGCTAAGTAGGCGCGATCACATGGACCATGTTATCGCCTCCACTTTGATTGAGATGAGACCAACCCGGGAAACTACAAACTCTCCCCGGGTTCCTAACCAAGATATGCTAATCGTTAGTTGAAGGAAACGACAAAGAGACTATAACCTAATGGTCCAGATGTAGGGATTTGCCTTCATTTTACAACTTTTAACTTAACTTATTATTCACAACACTTGACATTATTACGTTAATTTGCCAGCTGACTTCCCTAGTATCATTCATCATCAGCATCCGAAATAATAAAATAAAATAAAAATATTTTAAAAATATTATTATTATTATTATTATTATTATTATTATTATTATTATTATTATTATTATTATTATCACCATTATTATTAATAGTGGAAATCGTGGTTATCGTAACCCGTAATCATCCTCGCTATAATACTTCAACTTCTCGCTCTTATTATTCTCATCAAAAAATAAAATAAAAAAAGTAGCTTCCTTTTTTATTCTTCTTCTCTTTCTTCAAATGTTCTCATTATTATTATTATTATTAGTTAAAAATCTCAAATTTTTCATTTCAACTCCCAACATCATTATTATGTCCAAAATATCAAAAAGTAAATTCTTCTTCTTCTTCAAATATGATTATTAATAATTTTTTTAAAAGAATTAATTTCGCTTCTTACACGGTAGTCCACTCTTAATATGTTTAACGCATAACCCCTTTTACAATTCCGATTTATTTTGGCACTAATCAATCCAGACATGATTTACTTGGAATATTATTATTATTATTATTATTATTATTATTATTATTATTATTATTATTATTATTATTATTATTATTATTATTATTATTATTAATATTCTTATGCTTTCGAGATTCTTTATTTTTGTTCCCCATCTTTATAATTTAGTCACATACGTTCTCTCCCAAACAGAAATCACCAAGATCCGAATTCACATCGGTCGGGACATAATAGTGCTCGAACCCGCAACCTTATTTTCGTACTGTCGTTAATTCATGGAGACCATATGCTCCGGAGACAATTCTCAAATCCCATAACACCTCGCAGTTGGGCAAATACCTCCAATCTCTGCAAGTGTTAAATTATTCCTTCCTTTTCCATTTTGAAGTCCATTTATCCATCGGAACTCTTCAAAACATTTTTATTAATTAACCCTCGGTGTCTGGACTCTATTCTGCCACTCAATACACCGGTATAGAAATACAACCTCTATGTAGGCCTTAAGATCCATCTATTTCTTCATCAACATCAGTACAATTCATTTTCATTTTGGGCCGGATTTCTGTCCCACAAAACTCCAAATCTCAACTTTTGGCTCAAATCCCTCTGGATCTCAAACATAGCGTGACCATATTATCAAAATGCCTATCTCGTTTCTACCAAAATTATTTATGATTATTATGGAGTCCAAAAACGTTAAATCAAAAATTAGTGTTAAAACCGGATTCACTGCACAAATTATAATTATTCACGGCACATGCGATCTCCACATTTAAATTACTTTAATTTGCAATCATTCTATCCAACTAGGCCCGTGCCTTTATTCTCAAAGATTATTATTCAAAATCAAATCAAATCAAAATCTCTTTGTTTGCAAATGAGGTGTTTACCTCGGTGGCAAATGGTACACTAAAATACATTATTGTCAAGCACTAAATATTAAATTAACAAGAGAATAAAATTTTCCTATAATACAATATTATATAATTTACGCTAACGATTTTTTCTATTAAACACACAGCTCATCCTTAATAAATTTACATTGTGTACAAAATTCTACATATAATATCTCCTGTACTATATACAAATATAGTCATCTGATATACAGTATGTGGAATTACTTCAAATGATACTGTACAACTGGTATAAGATTAAAATTTACATTGCATTTATTTACTTTTTCTTTTCTTTACCCATTCTGGAACCTAAGTAGCATAACGACCTGCTGCGTCTTAACCAGAGCCCCTTTTACCACCACTTTTCAGAGTTCCTGAAGGGCCTTCACAGCTACCGTAGCGGTCCCAGGGCCCTCGAAGTCCCCACTGTACTTCACCCCTACAGGCAGTCCCCTACTTTGGCTGTCCAAACTGCTTAGACCAGGGGATGGAATTAATTTATTTACACACATTTTTAATTTACAATAACCTGCACTGGTCGAATGCCCTCTAACACTTCATTTATTTTCTCTGTTGCTGTTTATTCTCTTTTTGAATATCTGTACAGATTTTGGAAAATGATCAAACACTACCCCTGGTAAACTGATCCACTCCTTCACACCCTTCCCAATGAATGAAAATTTACGCCAATCGCTTCTGCTAAAATTCCTTCTAATTTTATATTTGTGGTCAGTCCTGCCGATATAATTATTTTCCAACTGAAGCCTCTCACGGATATCTCCCCATGCTGCTTCTCCTGTATAGGCTCTATATAAACCTATAAGTCTAGTTTTCTCCCTTCTCTTACTTAAAATTTCCCACCCTAGTTTCATTAACATTTCTGATACACTACTCTTTCTCCTGAAATCCCCTGTTACAAATCTTGCTGCTTTCCTCTGCACACTATCTATTTCTTTTATTAGGTATTCTTGGTGAGGATCCCAAACACTGTTTGCATATTCCAATAATGGACGAACCATACTTAAGTAACTTTTCTCTTTTAATTCTTTGTTGCATCCTTTAAGTAGCCTCATTATGACATGTAACGATCTGTATGCTTCCCAACAATGTCATCCACATGACCCTTCCAATGCAAATTACTTTCAAATCTTACACCTAAGTATTTGCACTTGCCATCTTTTGGGATAACTACCCCATCCAAATTATATTCAAATTCAGTTTTAAAACTCCTGTTTGTAAATGTTGTAACAGTTGATTTGCCTCCATTAACTTTCATGTTATTCTCTTTAACCCATTGTTGGATACTCTCAAGGTCCCTTTGTAATTCTTAACAATCCTGAATGGTATTTATTTCCCTGTAAACAATTATGTCATCTGCATACAATCTTATTTTTGATGTTATATTGTTCCCTAAATCATTTACGTATATTAAGAAAAGTAACGGACCGATTATACTACCCTGTGCAATTCACTTACAAACTTTCTCTTCCTGCGATACGTTAATTCCTACTTTGACTTTCTGAACCCTTGAATTTAGAAATGTTTTTACCCAACGTGTAACCCTTACGTCCAATCCTATTCCCTCCAATTTCTTTAATAATATTCCATGTTCCACTCTATCAAAGGCTTTGGAAAGATCTATGGCTATGCAATCTAACTGGCCTCCTGAATCCAATTGATCTGATATGTCCTGCTGAAATCCCACCAGTTGTGCTTCACAAGAATATTTCTTTCTAAATCCATACTGGCTCCTCATGAACCAATTTTTATCATCACATATCCCTCTGATGTACTTTGATATTAAACTCTCCAGTATTTTACAAACTATACTGGTCAGGCTGATTGGTCTGTAGTTCTCTGGTTTCCTTTTATCACCCTTTCCTTTATAAATTGGTATTATTATAGATTCCTTCCATTCCTTTGGTATTACACTATTATTTATGACATAGTCAAAGGTAAATTTTAAATAAGGCACTATGTACCACCCCATTGTCTTTATCACCTCCCCAGTAATTTGATCACTTCCTGCTGCTTTTCCTTGCTGAAGCAGTTGGATTTCTCTGAAAATGTCTTCATTTGTGAACGAGAAGCTTCTTGTTTCCCTCTGTGTCTGTCCCTCTGTAATTTCTGTTTCGGTGTCCAACTCCTGACAATCATCTACTGAATCTCTAAATTCCCTACTAAAGAGGTTTGCTTTCTCAGTATCTGTTAAATAGTGTTCACCCCCTTCTCCCACCATTATAGGTATTTGGATTCCATTTCCTTTTTGATTCCTGATATATGAATACAGCCTTTTCCATTTCCCTTTGTGGTCATTACGCTCTTGAAGAATGCCATTCATATAATTCTCTTTTGCTTCCTTTTTTACTCTATTCAGTTCCCTCATTAGCTGTTTTCTACTTTCTCTACTCTCCCTACCTTCTTTGATTTTCCTGTTTACTATTCTACATTTTCTTTTTAATTTTCTTATTTCCCTTGTATAATAAACAGGGTCTGAGGTCATTTTACCCTTCTTAACAGGTACAAATCTCTTCTCTCCTTCCCAAACGATTCCTTTGAATTTAGCCCAAAGTGTATCCACATTACTCCCTTCACTTATCCAACAACTGAATTGTGATTTAAGGTAAGTCCCAAATTCATCAACTTTAGTTTTTCTGTACAATTTCTTGTCTTGTGTGACCCTCTTATTTAAGCCTTTTTGGTACCAGTCCTACATCCATTATTACAGCCTTATGGTCACCTATTCCTTCAATTACCTCAGTTTTATCAACAATTTCCCGTGGTTTAACCAAGAATACATCTAGTAAGTTACTGAGACGAGTTGGTTCTTGTACTACTTGTGTAAATCCTCCCTCCCAAATTAACTTATTTGCCAGTTTCTGTTCATGGGCTTCACTTGCAGCTCCATTCCATTCAACCTCAGGCAAGTTTAGATCTCCCCCAATTATTACCACATCATTATTATTGTTTTTATGAGTATAATCTATTATTTTCTCAAATATTTCCATGTCTCTTTCCTCTCTTCCTGGCCTATATGTTCCTATAATTCCCATCTCCTTCATATTATCACAAATTAATTTTATCCCTAATATTTCATCCCTTTCATCGGTAAACCATTCATGTGAACAATATGTTTCCTTCACCAGAATATACAGCCCCCCTCCCTTTTTACCTCCTCGGTCTCTACGATAGAGTGTGTACCCTTCTGGAAATACTTCTCTATTACCAACCCCTTCTCTCAACCACGATTCCACTCCTATCACCACATCAGTCTCATAAGATTCCATCAATGTACCGAATTTTAATTGTTTATTTACTGCACTCTGACAGTTTACCAAGAGCAATCTCAAACCCCCTTCCTCCCTAAAAACTGACTGTTGCAATTGGGTAACTTGAAATTCCTTACTTTCCTGAGTTTCATTTACTAGTTGGCTAAGCCAGCTTGAAGTACAGCTGGCTCTTTCTACTAGTTTTCCTGGTCAGTATTATAACTCAAGGGAGTTGCCTTTTTTACAGTACATATCTTATGATTAATAAAATCTAGAACAATATTTGCTATCTTTCGTTTACCTGAATTCTTTAGATGAAGGCCATGCTTTGTGTAACAGTGTCTCTCGAAACTGCTGCTATCAATTACCTGTGTATTACGAAAATGTTTACAAATTTTAACCATATCTGTATTAACTTTGTCCACTTCAGTGTTCACACACGAGTCTCTAATCAAATCATGCCTGTGGGACACGTTCACTACAAATATGTTAGTGTGAGTCAGCTTACCTAGTGTACATTTAAGTTCCGAAATAACATTCTTAGCGTCGTTGTGAGCTACGTCGTTCGTCCCGCCGATGATCACTACTGCATCACGACTTCCGAGATTTCTTGCCGCCTGCTCCGTGTTTTCCAATACCTTCTTCATTGGGGCCCCAGGATAGATGACTGCCGATGCTGCAATATCTGCATTGACCATTTTCTCCGCAATTCCCCTCGCCTGGCTGTCACCAAATATCAAGGTACGTAGAATACAAGGTAGGGATCACGAGAGAGGTGCGCAGTGGCAAAGCAGAGCTGTGACGTCACGCAGGACCCTCGCGTTGAATCTGCTCTGAGTGAGGTAGAGGGAGTTCGAGTAAGAATCGCTGTGCACGCAGAAGCTAGGTGCTAATGATACACGATAGTAACATATCTGTGGTGTATAAGAAACCGTGTGTGTTTATTTTACGAGATAAAACGTAAAAAGCAATAATAATGTACACTTTTCAGTATGCTTTGTCATGCCATTGCAGGCTGCACAAATCATAGCAGGCACGCGAAGGAACGAAACATACACTTTCATGAATTCCCTCAAACCACTGACGTAAATAAATGGTGACAGAAGTAATCAAGACACTATCGAAAGCTATCTTTCTCAGCTTCGAGAGTTCGGAAGGCTTTATGACGATCCTCTTCCGACAGCTGTGACGCGAAAGGTGAAATCACTGCTTCCAGCCTCAATGCTTCCAAGGCGATAAGAAATTCCAACTGTTCTCCGGAAGATTATGAAATATTGCGCCCAAATATGTACTGATGAACTCGATCAAAACTCGGATATCGTGTGCCAGTCTAAGGCCAGCGTTGAGCCCACAACATCCTATTTTTCATCGGAGGATGAGCAAGGGTTCGTTAAAGCCCTTGAAGATCTAGTAAAACAGCTCGAGGGGAGTCGTGAAACCAAGGAGCTGCTTGAAGACTTCACTGGCTATATAGCTTTTAGGATAAAGAAGAACCTCGATATAGAAAGTAATTACGGAGAGAAAACAGGTCAATCTACAAGGGGTGGAAATTAAATTTCAAAAAGAGTCCCTTTTTTTTTGCAAATTGCTTTACGTCGCACCAACACAGATAGGTCTTTCGGCGACGATGGGACAGGAAAGGGATAGAAGTGGGAAGGAAGCGCCCGTGGCCTTAATTAAGTTACAGCCCCGGCATTTGCTTGGTGTGAAAATGGGAAACCACAGAAAACCATCTTCAGGGCTGCCGACAGTGGGGTTCGAACCCAATTTCCCGAATACCGGATACTGGCCGCACTTAAGCGACTACAGCTATCGAGCTCGGTAGTTTCAATTTAACCACGGGAAAGAACTGAAAGAGGGTTCTAACATCATCACAAACCTTACGGATATCCTGAAAAAGAAATTCTCCGAAATTTATGAGCTTGCAAGTTGCTTCGTTAGAAGCCGTTCTTTTATTCGAATGGACGCTTTAAACAAAAGTAAGACATTTAATAGATCGGGTTTCTGTTAATACAACACCGATGAAGAAAGAAGAAAGCAAAGAAATTCCACTGATGCTATGGATAAGTGTGTTTGATATTTTTTTATTATCAGCATTATTCTTTGTGTATAACATACCCGTTATTTTTTTATGAAAGGCAATTTATTATGTTGTATATGAAACCAGTGCTAAGAATGTTAATATACAGGCTCATGAATATGGCCTATCTAATGTTAACGTGGAATTTGTCATTTCTTGGCACTTGCAGGAAAGTTTGTATTGTGGACAGTTTCCTAACATTTGCTGTTTGTGTTGTTGACGGTGTATATAGTTTCCCAATACTGCTTGTAACAACGGACATATTTCTTGCAGTCATCAAGCTTTATGTTCGAGTCTGTAACAATTAGAGCCCCTTGTTATTGTTATCATAGGTGTTGAGAACATGAACATACGGAATGGCCATTCCACTGCTATCACAGTCTTAGCATTGTTACATCCTTTTATACAGATCGAAATACTTCAGAAACGCTGCTGGATTCACACTGTATTTGATCTCCTATTATTATCTCCTATTATTACTCTACTGTAATAGTGAAGTGGAATGCATTTTCTTAGGTGATGTTAAAATATCAATGAAGTTATCTCTAACTTGTGGCTAAAACAGAATAGCTTACAGCTGTGTATTAGCCTTCCTCATAGAGAGGACAAGGCGCTGAGGGTTCACGTGACGTCATCGACGGCCAAGCTTGGTGGGGAGACCTGCGCGTGATCCCTACCTCTTACTCTAACTACCTTGACCAAATATAAGAACGTTCGATACTTTCGCCGGTGCACTGTGTGGGATTTTAGGCCTAACTTTGCCGCTTCTCGTAACGGATTTTGCGCTATACGTTTGACTGATTCCTATACGGATACCTTGCGTATCGCTTACTTCCCTCAGGGATGAAAATCTATTTTTGGTGTCAATTACAAAGTTGTCCTTATTAAACTGTACACTTTTCCTCCTAGAATCTGAAGCAACTTGACACCACGCGCTAGAATTCTCGGAGCCACCAGTGTTCTGAGTGTTTACTGGTACCGGTACTTTCGATTCCAGTAAACGTACCTTTTCCTTTAAAATCTCATTCTCCGCTTTTAATGCTTGTAAATCCTGTTGCAATAAAAAGAGAATTACAAGTACATTATCATTACCTCTATCCTCCAAGTAATGAGACGCCAGCGATTCGTTGACCGTTGTAGGCCTAGGTTTGTTACCGCTATTCAAATTGCTCTCGCCACAGCTAACACAAGTCCAAGTATCTTCATTTTCAGCAAAACCAGCACCACATATACACTCAAAATGGTACCAAATTAAACACATTTCACACTGGATACCATTCTTCACTCGCTTCTTGTTTACACCACATTTATTCCCGATTATTTCGCAAGAGAACCGGGAGCTATCTTCACTTACATCCTTCGCTGACGCCATCTTGTACATTATCAAACACAAACACATTATTAAACACGCCTTTACACATTACCCAATATTAATGTAACTACTCCGACACTTCTACCGATTATTATTATTTTGTCCCCTGGCGAACTTCGAGATATTTGCAAACAAATCAACGGACTTCATTCCGTCCCACAACAATTTATGTCACTTGGCAACCCTACCTCTGGATTATCTTAACAACATGCCTTAATATCTATAAAACATCCGATAACGGAAAAACACTTTGGAAGCACTTCTAAAATGAATATTAACATTATCTTTACGTGAAACGTGCTCCATATCATATCAAACAACTCAAGCAATTGAATGATCCAATGAACCCTACTTTACTCTATTAATTAATAAAAATTATGATGAGTGCTTGATCTAATTATGTACATATTAATTTGTCCCTTTGTCTATCTATCTTTGAACTTATACGAGCCGGAAACGGCTCGTTTCACAATTAAGTTACATGATAAATTAATATTATTTCCTCCCTCTTATGATAGCAGTCTACAAATATTTTAAAAGGTTACCCATCTCTGCCCTTGTAGTCTGCTAAAACCGGACATGGAGCCTAGTCCCTCCGGGTTTTAGCACTGCATTCCACTGGTATTCATGCCAGCTTGAAGAATTAATCCTTGACCCTTTTCAACTTTACACATTTTGAATAAAAACAAGTAAAATAACTGTTGCACTCTGGAATAATTTCCACCCTAAATTCTACTCACAAATTTTACACTCTCGGCCTTGTATCTAGCCCACTTAATGTAGATATACATTCTTCATTCCTTTCCCGGCACTTAAGGAACTTGTGACACCTCGATATCACATTCAAACGGCCCGGCGCGCACTCGATTTTCCCGTCTCACGTTCGTGTAGCTGACCAGGTATCAGTTATGATCGACTGTTTACTAGGTGAAATACATCGAACACTCGTGATCGTTCTCACACCACGTACTCCCTAATTTATTGGTAGAATCTCACACTCCGTAAGTTATGCTTTACTGAGTCCTATAACTATTTGAAACACTTCATACTAGTATACTGCTCAAAACTGTAATATGAGCTATATCACGTTATGAATCACTGTACTATGTAACAATATAATACTTCGAACCCTACTCCACGAGTAAGTACACACACGCACCCTGGCGTAATCACGGCTCGAACAAAATATCAGGAGTTGTCACGCACCCCAGGCGTGGTATCCGCTCGAACGCTTTGTCAAAAGTAGTTGTCAGTCCTTGTCCCCGACTTCATATTTATACTTGTGACCCCTCTCTTCCGAGTTCACAGGAGGTCATCTTAGGACGCGCAACCCCGATATCCTCATATGACTATTTGCACCTTTGCCAGTGGCTTAAATATGGGATTCAATGATGTAATTATGTTCTCAAAGGCTCTATACCAATTCTCAAATATTATCGTTCGCTGGTATGTGATATATTTGCGAATTTAGCTGCCGTATCCCGGCTCGGGATTTCGCTCTCTATTGTGGCGTCCTTTGCCTCCAGCCAATCATCGGATAGCATTCATGAATTCTCAGAATTACACCATGCAATCTCCCGCAATTATTAACTTTTTATAAGTTTTATAATATAATAAGGCTCCTAAATTCCACCTTATTCAGAATTGATAACTCACTCCCTTCTATCAGTTTAATCCGCGGAGTTAGCCTCGCTAGTGCTTCTTACAATACGAAGTTGTCGCCTTGCTCTGGTCAAGCGAATTTTTCCATTGGTCCACCTAAACCACGGGACCGGGAAGGCTCATATTTATTTCTTCCAGTGCCAACCCCGCGTTCAACTCCCGCTAGTACATGGAGATACCATGCCATCATTTCTCAGAAATCTGCGTCCAGCTCTTTGCGCTGTTGCCACTACCTATTCTGCCCGGGGCTATGAAAACTTTCCGCAACTTGTCAACAACTCGTGCCTTTCTCTTTCCCCCTTCGTCACAATTTCTGAGAATTCTAATTCTGCCGTTCATTGTGTTTGTTAATCTCAGTGGAGACAATAGTCTGTGCATGTTTCACCATACCATCTCGGCCTGGCCTGCTCTTACTGTATGTACAGTAAGATATTCTTTATTCTGAAAATGAAATATATATTCCTCAATAATTCATCATAATTGCATGACGCTTATCACACACCCACCAGGGCGCAATACATACATACATACCTACATACATACATACATACATACATACATACATACATACATACATACATACTTACATACATACATACATACATACTGCACCCATAAGGTGAATAGGATCATGGTTATTTAATAAAGTTGGCTATTAAAAATAACCTACAGTGAATTCAGTACAGACATTTAATTGGAAAGCGAAAAAGAGATCCCAGAGTCCAAGATTATCTTTTGTACTTTGTCATAGGCACGTTCAGTTCTGCACTACGTCAAAAAGACATCCAATAAAAAATTAACTAATCGCCTGGTGACAACACTAACTGACAATTTCCCACGGAAAGCCGGAAACATCGTAAAAAAAGGAGCCACACCTAGAGTAAAGACGAGGATAGAATATTGGAAGCAAGGATAAAGAGATATCCTATACCCCTTGTCATATTGGTTCGGTCCAACTTTAACTGCGTCAAGAGGGCCGTAAACAATATTCAACCAATCATAACTGTGCCCTACAGACTCCAATACACGTCAAGCGAATGCTGAGAACGTATCGGAAGTTCTGTAGTATCGTAGAAATACCTACCTTTGTGGGTCTCAAATATTGGCACATAGCTTACAATAATATCCTGTTCTCTTCGGCACCAAAATGATCAGTCGGCGGGATCCGTGGAGATTGCTTGCGTGACTTATAAATGAAATTAAGGGGTACAGGAGTTATGCCTAGGGCTGTCCTCTATATTTGTGTGGGTATCCAAGAAATGACTTTAAAGCAAAATAACAATTTATTGCAACATAAAGGTGGATACGAAATCCGAAAGCAAACATACGTCATTGAATGATTAATTACATAAAATGTGTGTAAATAGTTCTGCCATGAAGTGGCAAAATCAATCTTCATTCGGCGTTCACCGGCGAGAGTTCTCATTTGAGCTGGATTAGTGTCTTGATGGGGACAGACTCGATATGAGTCATAACAAAATAATCTTAAACAAAATGCACATGAGATTAGGGAGGAATAACTTCGCATTACCTACATTATCAGTTCGCCAGTGTAGGGAAATATTTACGCTGCACTACAGGACTGAGATATCTCTTAAAACAATACTTAAAACTACACACGAAGGCGTCACAGCTCACCAACTGGGGTATGAATACGGGACCCTTCTCGTATCCGTGCGATACCTCTAAGCATATCATAAATGCAGACGAAAGAAAATAATGCAATGACAACACATGGAACAATACATGCATCTTCAGCAACCTGTAATAGAAGTACAATAATAAAATACGGAGAATCTTGCAGTTTACAAATAACAGTGACGGCCTTGTTTCAAACCAGCCTGCCTTGGGCTATTGACTTCCTTTCTGGTGAGGGGAGTGACTCGAAACCAAAACAAATGACGTCACTACTGTCCTATTCATTCCCCTCAACTCTCCAGATATGGCTATACGTCACAGCAGCGGCCATTACTATTGCCATTTAGACCCTCATAAATCTTAGGCCAGACCGTCTGATCGTACACTCTGGCCCGTTATAACTACTTCCTTTCATTGCGTACACGCAAACTAAGGGGCTTTTCTGCCTGGCCGTTTCCACATCATTATATATCACAAAGTATAAATTCTCATCCTCTTTCATGCGTACATTCGCACACAACAAGGCTTATCTGCTGAGCTCTCTACAGGCCATTCAACATTGTACATTACACATTTATCTCTTGCAATAACCACGTAAATTAAGGGCTATCCAGCCTAGCCACCTATGGGCTAATTAAACATTATTTGATCTGGTCTGGGCGTCATTTCTCTGCACTCTGTGGTCTACCGTTCAAGCCGCGCTCATGTCTAAGGGAATATTTAAGGGAATTATTGTGATGACCTTTCTAACTGGAACGCTGCAACCTCAAATTGGAAAATACATCCATAATATATTCTCTTGCAAATTTCTCTCTAAATAGCTCACCTAACTCACGTGGTCTTTCTACTGACGTTAATGGACCGTACAGGTCTGTTTCACCTTAATAGCGCATGACCTTAGCGATCTTCCATACCGGACCATAGATTCTTAGCACTCCATAGTACAGCCTTTGTTACATATCCACGGTCCTAGGTTCATCTCCAATGGCTTCCCCATGGTCTTGCGTCTTCTTGACCGTTGATCCTGTGCTGCTGGGACCTTCACGACCGTGTTGATCCAGGCTTCTGCTTGATCCTTGATCTTCTTCTCCCGGCAGCAACTGTTGTCTTCTTACAGCCTTTCGTATGTCTGGGATGCGCAGTTGTGTACCAGTGCTTACTGATGAGCGTACGTGCGATCTAACGTTAACTGCAAGGAAACACTGCATTAATGTCCGTATTTGTTTATGTGAATATTCCCTTACTATCGCATAGCTCCGTTGCTCCTGGTATTTTCCTGACGGAAATTTTTTAAGCCAATCAACGTGCTAAACCCCACACGCATCTCTGTCCTAGAAAATTGCATAGCCATGTACTATGCTAGTCCATCCTTCCTCCTGCTATGCTTACTACTGTTAGTGCTACTCAAAACCACTGTTCTAGCTTCATCTAGCTTAGCGCCCTGGCCATCTGCAGATTAAATTCTGTCCACATTGAGGCCCAAACAACGAGACTTCTAATTTCTATAGCTTAGTCTGAGTTCAAACAGTTCTTAGAGCAAGTTAGCAATCAAGCTTTACTGAATTTTCTTCTACAGCGCGGGCGATCCTAGCTAGAGTGAGAATGTCTTTAATTCGAACCATAATTAACTGATTGCTGTTCGATTTTTCAATACATTCTAGAAGTAACTAACCGGTATTTTAACCGTGCAGACAAAGAGAGGTTCTCAAATATCTAATACTGTTCAAATATGGTTTGTTACACTAGATTATGCTACAGCGCGATCGACACACGTCACGTACTTTCACGAACAGAGTTGAGTATAGAGTGGGTTCCTGGCCGCGTCTGCTGAGTATTTATTAGTTCGATAAACCAAGTCGAGTTTTTCCCCGACTCACAACTTGAGATCCCCTTGACTCCCTTGTGTGGAGTTGGCGTGGTTCTCATGGTACTTACTGTGAATACCTATTAATTACAGGAGATGATAATTTGCATAGCTATGCATATCATATCACTCAGAAATTTATTCCTGATTTTCCTTTCATTTTATCTTCTCCAGATTCCGTCTGTAGGTGGAGATACGTCTCAGGTTTATTTTCTCGTCAGCCCTGGAATCTCCCGCGTTTTTTGTCCGTAGATTGGCATAAGAAAATCCCCTAGCATCAAGTGGTTGGCTTCCCTTGTTCTGTCCTTGTCACACACTGAGACACACCCGAAACTGACGCGGTGATTCTCCCAAAAGAGCACTATTGCTCCAGTTCGCGCCCTTTTCCTGTGGTCTCATGTAATTATTCTCAATGCATTGAATATTGCTTCAATTGGCCCATGAACAGAATGGTTCATAACACTGAAACATTTGACCGCCCAACTGAAGTAAATAAGTCAGTTAGTTCGTTTTCGCGACTCGGAGGTGAATTAAAGTCGAAGTACTCTTGCCTTCATGCAATTAGCGATAAATCTTTTGGTAATTTAAGTGCAAAATTATAACCTGGATAATTAATTGTAAGCAACTACTTTGAAGGAAGAAAGGATTCTGAAATGGGTTCGTCCAAGGGAAAGTGCCGAACTATGGTAAGTCGTCAGCAATCCGCTAGGAGAAATTACACCACTGACCCTTATCATTTTATTTAAATGTGCTAGACCGATTCTTATAATTGTTTTCAGGAGTGCAATATCATCAATTTTTGGAGTCATAAACATTTAGTTTACTATTTAAGCTTCAGACGTCAAAAATAACAACATGTATTAACTGTATTAATCCGCCACCCCCGTCTTCAACATTAGTTCCTTATATATACATACACACATACATACATTCACATATCTTCCTTATAGACTCTATGGCCTTTCAGCGTTCAGTCTACAAGCTTCTATGAATTAACTAAGCATCTCTTCAATCCTCTGTTTTCAACTAGCTCTATGACAACATTTGGTTCCACACTTATTACCTTCAGACATTAGAAACTGGGTCCAACCGTTGTCACCTTGATCTTCTTATGCTTCTCTTACACTCTATGGACGAAACTCACATTCACCTAGGTAACCTATCTTCCTCCATACGCTTCACAGGACCTCAACACTGAAGCCGGCTCATGCGCACAGCTTGATCCAGCAAGTTCGTTCCTGAGTTAGCTTTTATCTCCTAGTTTCGGGTACCCCCTGTGTTTGTTCCCACTGTTTGTACCACCAATAATTCTCCTGTATAGTATGAATAAAATGATTAACGCCTTTATTCCTTCTAAAAGTATGTAATCATAAAAATGCCTTGCAGAAATTGGAGATGTCCTACGCTCCACATACAGCTATTCCAGAATACATTTTAATTTTTCACCTGCTAGTATACAGGATTTTTCTGAAACCAGGTATAGGTCGTAAATATGATTCCAGAAAGGTAATTAATTCCATGTTCTTTCTTGCTGGCCATGACAATGGCAGCTGCATCACTCATTCGTAAAATATTCAACTATCGACAATTACTAGAAAGAAAGAAAGAAAAAAGGGGAAAAGAAAGAACGAAACATTATAGTCCATCAGAGATCTTAACCAGCCAATACTTCTGCCCAGTCAGATGGCTTAATGTTTTTGACGGTCACGTGGTTCGGGTTGATATAATCAGAAGAAATGCTAGACGTTCTTGACCTAGCCTACCGTAGCTCATAAAAGACAGCTCCTCAATCAACTTCAGGAATGTGAATGACCTCCTTTCCAGCCATAGTCCAGGTTTGAAGTCCTTAGACGTAACGGGAATCGAACGTGAAGCCTGCGAGTTCTTCGGACACCATGCGAATGGTCACCTTCGTGTTAACTAACTTGAATAGGGCTATCTATGTAAACACAAGCTGTGTGGCAATGGGGTTTAATAATAATAATAATAATAATAATAATAATAATAATAATAATAATAATAATAATAGTTACGGAATTTCCGTGGTTCACAGAGGAGTAAGAAGTTGCTGGGGTGAATGGATGGACAGGAAAATCACCAGAGCAGAAGTTAAAACACTAAATTTTGAAATTTTATATCTTTCCTTTTTTATTTTAAAATTTGGTAGAAAATCTGAATAAACAACAACAATACTGTATAATTATGATGAGCTCGTCAGCTCAGGCAACAACAGCGGACTATGAGCCAAGAAATCAACTACAATAGAGAAAATTATCGACACAGTAGTTTACAAGGGTCGAGCAATATTGTTAAAGAAAGATACACTTTCACAAGAGTATGATTTTTTCCCACGCATTTGTATTCTAGGAGATTGAGCTCCAGAAGATACTACAATCCAGCCTCTCAGAAGCACAAGCTTCTTACAGAATTACGCCTGATAAACTTCAAATCGTTGTTGCCGGGACGAAACCTCCTATGTGATAATATTTTTGGAGATATACTGACCCGCAGCACATACATTATGAAGAGCGAGAATGCCTTGACAATATTCTCACACTACATTGTACCTTAGATGACAGAACCTTACCGGCCAAAGTTCTAAGTAAAAATATTTCACATAGGAGGTTTCGTCCCGGCATTGACGAAATACCGTGTTTACAGTCACTTCTGCTCAACATGGCTAAATGGTTAGCGTGCTGGCCTTTGGTCACAGGGGTTCCGGGTTCGATTCCCGGCAGGGTCGTGAATTTTAACCATAATTGGTTAATTTCGCTGGCACGGGGGCTGGATGTACGTGTCGTCTTCATCATCATTTCATCCTCATCACGACACGCAGGTCGCCTACGGGTGTCAATTCAAAAGACCTGCACCTGTAAAGCCCAACTTGTTCTCGGACTCTCCCGGCATTAAAAGCCATACGCCATTTCTTTATTTTTTGCTCAACAGTCATTTACGCATTTGTGTATCAGTAATTACACTTTAAACAGGGGCAATGAGTGCCCATATTAAATGGCCTCAATGCAAAAATAAAAAGTATAACATGAACGGCCGCGAACAAAAGGCTAGGAGGCGAAAACTTTCACACCTTTTAGAAAACTCTTAAAATCCTAAATGGGCTTGTGGCCCGAAGTTGCAGAGGCTGAGCCTATACTAGGGAGGTGTGACTAGGTGCGAAATATTAAGCAATGTGAAGAATTTAGAGTTTTAGAAAATCTTAGTCACCCTATACCAAGTTGAAGGGGAATTAACAGAGGGTGAACACTCTTTATTCCCTTAATTTACATATTTCCTAGCAGGGATTATAACAGAGTCCTCAGACTTCCCGAAAATTTATATTGTAACAGTGACTTAAATCTTTACATTAATAAAGGGAGTTTGAAACCTTCCCCTCAAGTTAACTGCCTGGAGCTATCACATGTAAAAAAAATTCTGCCACTACCTTGAGTAGTTGGGCCTTCGACGATGGCAGGCAGCCCCTGCCTCCTTATTACGCCGCACACACACTACACCGGAGAAATGAAGTTGACAATACGGCCCTTAAGCGCCCAGTTTGTATAGCATTTCAGAGGGGAAAGTTCCAGAACTCTCTTGAGATCGACAGGATGCCGGCACACACCCCCAATTTTAATTGGATAGAGAAATATGCACAAAATTCCTGATAGGTTATTAACTTATGGAAGAAGGAAGCCGTAGGAGTGTTGACAACTATAACACATGAACAAACCAATATACAAAAACTTAAGGTTTACAAACATTGAAAATTCCCATAAAATGCGTTATCCGTAATCCCGCCCGAGGGGGAATATAGGCCGATAGTAGAGACATCTAAAGGTTAAAGATCCAAGTACCTTGAGTTACATTAGTTCCGGATTCACCACACAGATGGCCTTATAGAAGCCTCGCCGTTCAACGGGACGGAGGTGTACACCCGGTATAATAATAATAATAATAATAATAATAATAATAATAATAATAATAATAATAATAATAATTGTACCGGGCGGTACACCTCCACGCCGCTAATTTAAAATGTGCGCCAGTTGAAACTCCTCTGCTGGAGGAAGTCTGAACTTTATTCACGGTATTAATTTTCAAGTTTCTCAGAAGATGTCACTACGTGGAAAGTTTGGAGTTTTTGAACTGTGCCACTTTAGATGTATTTTTGTTTTACCGGTAGTAAGAAGTGTGAACTTTCTCTTCTAGAGGACACTACTGAAAAACTACAATGGTGCACCCTAGTGCGATGTGAAAGAACTGTTTTTTTTGGAGAAATTTTTATTTCAAAAGTTTGTTTCTTGTTAAATTTCTTTCTGTTATTGTTTAAGTTGGCTGTATACCCCTCTCTTTCCCCTTGTTTTGTATTTAGCCAATCCCGAATTTCTTTAATTAATTTCTGACCAATCTGATGTATTTTCCCCCAACTTGAATATGCTGCTTATCCCTAACCAATAAAGTGATTGTGGGCGGGTGTTTTCTTCCCTAAAACGCCTCGAACTTTCCGCGAGAGTATATAAACTGCTGATTTTTGGGTCTCTGTGCCACTTCTGTTCCATCTTTCAGTGTGTAAAGTACATAGCAGGGGGCGGGAAACGCCTCTTTCTTCGGCAGCGGTCAACAACTAGGTAATGGCCGATTAATAACTTCTTTCTTTGCTAGCTCAGCAGTTTAACTCTCGGGGCGGGTCCGAAGTTTTTCCGTAATGTAACCTTCCTTAAAATGTAAAGAAACTTAGTATCTATTCTTTTTAAATTGCATATCGGGATAGAGAGTGCTTAACCCTCTCGAGCTCCCACTCATATTGCTTTGAGGTGAACTTATTTCTCACAACCGATTCTTCCTTAATGTAATGTAAATTGTTCTTTTCTAAAGTCACTTCTGTAGTATGGGATTAGCCCTTGCATCAGTGGCCTAGAGCCAAATTAGGTTTTGAAACAAATACATTAGGAGTGCAGATCGCCTCCTCTCAAATTGTTATTTTAGAGGTCATGGAATTAACCTTTTTCACTTAATAGACCTCAGTAGGGTGGGTATTTTACCCCTGTGTCTATGTCCTGAGAGGATAACTTGAAGGTGGAGTTTGGTGTGGCCTTTGAGAGGCTTAAGGTTTGAGAGCGAGTAGCTCTTTCTTGAAAATTGAGTGTTGTGTGCCTCGAGGAGGCTTTTCTGTGTAATTTGGAGCAAGGGCTCTTGATCATGAATGGGGTTTTCTGCCCCTCTGGTAAAACTTATTTTGGAGTAAAGTTGGGCTAATTGCCCTAGAAGTGTGAATTCGGGGCTCGAAGCCCAAATACTGTAAATACTGTAATTGCACCTTTTGTTGCTTTGCTACTCTGTACCTGCCGTACTTGTTATTTCTTAATTTTGAAAAGAAAATATAACCTTGTTAAATTTTACATTAACTTTGATTCCGTAGTTTGAGACCCGTTCAAGCCCGCACCTTCTTTCACCTCTACCTACCGCAAAAACACGGTAACAATAATAATAATAATAATAATAATAATAATAATAATAATAATAATAATAATAATAATAATAGTAATAATAATAATAATAATAATAATAATCTCCTGCAGCTTCACTCACACTTTGGTTGGGTCACGGTAGCGAACTGTGTCACCACTGTGATGTTCATTCTGACGCCAACAACATGTGGAAGGATGTATTCACTATTACGCGTTTCTATGATAGTTGGTTGTGTGATGTACTGGTTAATATGACGAGGAGTGTATTGGAACAAAC
Organism: Anabrus simplex; assembly: GCF_040414725.1. Taxonomy (NCBI): domain Eukaryota; kingdom Metazoa; phylum Arthropoda; class Insecta; order Orthoptera; family Tettigoniidae; genus Anabrus; species Anabrus simplex. Next base: position 259,718,369 of record NC_090266.1, read on the forward strand.
ACCAACACCCAGTCCCGGACTCACGCGATTAAAATTCCCGACCCGTCCGTAAATCGAAGCCAACAGTTTCCGGACAGCATGCCTCGACGCTGGCCAATTAGCCAAGAAGGTAGATGAATAATAATAATAATAATAATAATAATAATAATAATAATAATAATAATAATAATAATAATAATAATAACCGGGAGAGTTGGGCGTGTGGTTAGGGGCGCGCGGCTGTGAGCTTGCATCCGGGAGATGGTGGGTTTGAATCCCACTGTTGGCAGCCCTGAAAATGGTTTTCCGTGGTTTCCCAACTTCACACCAGGCAAATGCTGGGGGCTGTGCCTTAATTAAGGCCACGGCCGCTTCCTTCCAACTAATAGGCCTTTCCTATCCCATCGTCGCCATAAGACCTATCTGAGTCGGTGCGACGTAAAGCCACTATGAAATAATAATAATAATAATAATAATAATAATAATAATAATAATAATAATAATAATAATAATAATAATAATAATAATGAAAAACCTACAACCTGTTTTCCAGTCATTGACCGGGTCAGGGATGTAATGAATGAACCAGATATAGGCTATTAGTACGATGGAGTCGCCACTCCCAAAGTGATTTATTAATGACTGATAGATGCTATGAAATGAGAATGGAGAATGTTGCTGGAATGAAAGATGACAGGGAAAACCGGAGTACCCGGAGAAAAACCTGTCCCGCCTCCGCTTTGTCCAGCACAAATCTCACATGGAGTGACCGGGATTTGAATCACGGTATCCAGCGGTGAGAGGCCGACGCGCTGCCGTCTGAGCCACGGAGGCTCTAATAATAATAATAATAATAATAATAATAATAATAATAATAATAATAATAATAGCTGTATCGTGGAGTTATAAGCATGGAGAAGTGCGAAGCGCTTTCCTTGAGATGATTTTTTGGTAACAAAATTTTGTAAACACTCCTGTCAGTTAATACGGAACCATTATGAAGTTTGTTACTTGATGTTTTAACGAGTCGGTATATCTACTGACAAGTATCTTTCGTTTTTCCATTCTTCAGGGCCAAGTACTTGAGCCGCGGTTCTATGTCACAATGGTGCCCCTGACTAACCAGCTGTTCTACTTAGCCACTCCAAGTGTAGTACACTGAACTGTTTACGATATACCGGTATTGATCGTTCTTGTGGGACAATTCATCCATGTACAGTAATTGAGAGAGTATGTGTTTACACACTTATTCAAAGGAAAATGCGTAACAGAAATCTCGCAAGATTCCCACGCAACAGGAAAAGGAAACAATGTTTTGCGTCACTTTTGTACTGAGCACTTCCCGATTTCTGACACAATCGTGCACGTAAGACATGTAAATGTAACATATCCGCAGTACCAATTGTACATCGACTCACAAATAAGCAGAACAACAGAACATTGGTTTGTCAGTTTGCATTATGCATGCCACCTCAGCACCTTTAATATCCGACAATGCGTGTTATTGCAGCGATACGTGTTTTATCCTTGGTTACACCATCCAACAGCCCAACAAGACATTGTTGGTTCAGTTAGTTCCACTCTTTAATGATCTTCCCTTGTACGTTGAGTGGGCTGTCTTAGGACGTCCAAGAGCAGCTTATTTCATCCGATTCCAGGAAGTTTCAACAGTGTTCATACCCGACGACGGAGTTAGTGCAAGTGGCGATCGCGGTTGTATTGATTTGAAGATTTACGTTGTCGAGACTGACGTGTAGATTACAAATATGCACTCATTATGCGCCATTGCCAATTACAATGTACATAACAAACATGTTCACGTTCACTGACCGAATTCAAGAAACGGATTGCTGGTGACTCTTGGTAAAATATTGTAGTACTGTGCGTATCTAAGAAGAATAGACTTCTTTTTTTTTGCTATTGGCTTTACGTCGCACCGACACAGATATGTCTTACGGCGACGATGGGACAGGAAAGGGCTAGGACTGGGAAGGAAGCGGCCGTGGCCTTAATTAAGGTACAGCCCCAGCATTTGCCTGCTGTGAAAATGGGAACCACGGAAAACCATTTCCACGGCTGCCGACAGTGGGGTTCGAACTCACTATCTCCCGAATACTGGATACTGGCCGCACTTAAGCGACTGGAGCTATGGAGCTCGGTAGAAGTGTAGACTTCAGAAAACAGAGTTCCTGAACACAGTAGGTGCACTTTATGAACGCTTGCTGCATTAATCTTGCAAAGCACATTGTTTGTCAACGTTCAACATCCACTCAGTTGGTAGCTTAAACCTCTCCACAGTCCAGGAGAAGTACATGGAGGCAGAACGGAATTTATTGTTTAGTATAGGCTACTCATCAGCTATGAAATTGAATCCCAAGTCAGTGGTGCGTTTCCGCATCGCCTTGAACTACCGAAAATATAGCACTTCGAGTGGCTGAAGGTAAGGTGTGTATGCAGGAGAGATGGTTCTGACTGTAGGTCAGATGGCTTCTACTGAATACGGGATTTATACGGTAGACTCCCGAACGAGTCAAGCAGAAGAAGAAACTCATTTGCTGCGTGTGATAAGAAGACTTCTCGAAGAATTTGTGCCATGGTCTGTTTCATGATTAGGACGGATTTTGAGGACACTTCAATCCGGTTTTGGGGCATTATCATGCGGAACGTGTAGGAGCCATAACTTACTTACATCTATAGCCAGTTTAAGTGACTGGTCTGTAGTCATTCAATATCGAAAATTTGCAACCGAGGTCAAATTTTCTCTGTTGTTTGTTCTTAAACATCGTATGCTACATAATAAAGCAACCTGTCATTACATCAACTGTAGTTGTAGAAGCTTTTCTGTGTCTTTCTCTCAGTATAATTATCCTTTATTTTTCTCCTTTGATGTATGGTAGCTTAATTTAACGGCTACTCTTAGAGAATAACATTAATATTAATTCATTGCTATTAAACACTTTTCATTGACACCGTGGCCTAAAAGGTCCACATGACATTACACATCTGGAATATACACGGACTAATCACTTAACGATCATTTTATTAGTAAAACCTGGGCATGACAGTTCGTGACAAATGACGCGATACCGTGTGGTGAAAACTTCGCGAGTGGCTAACAGATAACGTGCTCACCTCTCCTCTAAACGTCTGACGAAAATATTCGGAGGTGGTGGGTAAACGTGGTGACTTACGCTACTTTGGCAACGGACAGGTATTTGAGGCCCAGAGTCATGGTGTCAGTATCTCGATAGTAGTCGCTCTTGTTGGCTTCTACAGTACCGCAGAACCGAGGGTGTATCGAGAATGGAGGAATTGTGGCCATACAGCGAGCAGATCAAACTGCAGCCGTCCGCCAATGATTGATCAGTGAGGTGAGCATCGGGTGTCACGTCTGATATCACAGCAACGACGTTTCACTGTGGTGTACAACAGCTGGCAGATACGTTTGGTTTCCACAATGACCATGGGACGTACTATTGATTGACTGGGGTGTGGGAGCCGTAACAAAAAAATGGTGCCCTTGTTAACCCCACATCATCACAAACAACGCTCAAGAAAGGTGTCAGTGGATCGTGGACGCGTGGAAAAGGGTTGTTTAAAGTGACGAGTCCCATTTACTCGTTCACTACGCGCATGGCCGAGTCCGCATCTGCCATGAACTGCATGAGGCGACCTTCAGTGCCTACAATGAGGCCAGTGGTGGCAGTGTCGTAGTCTGGGGAGCGCTTTCCTGTAATGCCGTGGAGATATTACTCACCACACTGCAACCGTTAGGGCATATATCGTCACACAAAAACTAAGTATGAATCAGCCCTGAACACAACAGGCGACAGAGACCGGGCGAGTTGGCCGTGCGCGTAGAGGCGCGTGGCTGTGAGCTTGCATCCGGGAGATAGTAGGTTCGAATCCCACTATCGGCAGCCCTGAAAATGGTTTTCCGTGGTTTCCCATTTTCACACCAGGCAAATGCTGGGGCTGTACCTTAATTAAGGCCACGGCCGCTTCCTTCCAACTCCTAGGCCTTTCCTATCCCATCGTCGCCATAAGACCTATCTGTGTCGGTGCGACGTAAAACCCCTAGCAAAAAAAAAAAACAGGCGACAGAATGAAACTGGCCCCGTTAGTTGGGCAACAAATGAGGCTTACTCTGGGTATAATTAGGGCAATATTATTTAACTTGGTTTCACAAACAGATGTACAGATGGAACATTTGGATGAGAACCGCCAGAAGTCACTTACCAGGCTTGAAGTCTCATCCTGACTACTTTCATAAGATCACCGGCTGAATTCGTAGAGCAATATGGGTAATGGAATGTTCGATAAAGAAATAAAATAGGCACTATCTAAAATAATGAAAGTAGGATTCTATAATATGAAAGGAATATGCTAATATTTGTTAAATGAGAAGAATCTCTGTTCAAGTATATATTCTAAACATTTTATTTATACTGATGTGAACCACACAAATAATATTCTATCTCAACATGTGAGCAAGAAACAATTAAACTGACACAATTATATACAATATATGCCTTCTTTTCTTGAAATTGTCCATCCATAATTAATTCTTGACGTACACCGATTCATTCGATCAACATACACTGATATATGAGTTTATTTAATTATAAAAAATGGATATTGAATGGTATCCTTTATTTGTTAAACTCTCGTCACAAATGGATATTAAATATGGTTCCGGTTCCGGGGATCGAACTCGAACCTCCTGGGTAAGAACCAGGTATCCTTTATTTACTAGTCATGATTTGGATAGAGAGAAAAAATTAACACAATATAAGCACATCTGTTATACACACGAGATTGCATTGCCGAGTATCGAACATGTGATCCATTTGACCACGACAAATGTACATTTACATTGAACACTTACGATGAACATACACGCTGAACATATATGTGGGTATCCTGGGTTTACCTAACATATTATATATTTAAAGAAATCAGTCAAAGCTGGAATCAAACCCATCACCATAGTATACTTTGGGAAATAATAAAACACACAGAAACATACATATAAAAAAATCAAATATATTTACACAGCACATCTTGAAGATATGGCTTAACCAAGCCATAATATCTGGTTAAATCTTCGCTCCAGCATCATTCGAACCAACAGGCTTCGGCTTCCAAGGTAAAAATTTTTGAACTCCAATCAGAGGCTAAATTAATGCTTAGCATGAGAAGGGATCTATCCTTCACAAAATCCGGAAATTATCCGTGTTACTCGCAACGTACAATTAGAATAGGATTGAGACTACTTTGGTGAATGAAAAGAGCTTGGCCCGTTAACATCGTTTTGCTGGAGACTGCAAAGTTTGCTCGGCCTACGGTCGACCGGCATATACCTGTCAATCACAATAGCAGCTGTAACTAGTCCTGGGTTGCGGATACCGCAAATCGTCCGTCACTCTTCCTTTCATTTTTCTTACATATCATCTCGGCTTATTGTCAAGTATGCACTCACTTGAAAGCCATTATTTCTTATTACTCGTTATCTGGCTATATATTCAGCCCAATTTAATATCTCACAACAGCTATAATTATTTATTCTTCCTTATCACTCCAACAACAAACAAGTTACAGCTTCGCCCTCCCTTATGCCATCGTTTCTCAATCCGTTCATTTAATTCACAGAGAAGATTCCATTATTTCAGGCTATTTAATTCTTCTCACAATTTCATATATAATTATAAATTAATTACACCTCGGTTTGGATCAACCCCAATGATTATCTAATATTATCCGGGATTACAAATACCTGAATCGCAAACGTATAATTTATATCCAAACTACTCTGAAGATCTTTACCAGACGAAGAAATATAAATCTAGCTAACTTGCCGTTCTTCCCAAAGATAGTTCATATAAGCTAAGAACTTTGAAGTCTATATAATAATTCATGCAAATGAATTTCGTTAAATATCAATGATTATCTTAAAAATCACTTGATGATCCTAACTAATAATAATAAATATTTCCCAGTCATACGCGCATAATGTTCCCTACATATTTAATATTTAATTATGACATTATAATATTTACAATTATTATTATTACTGGCATGCATATCTCGTGTTTAGGGTATATAAAAGTATGTGCTTAACACTTGGTGAGTAAGGCTTGCTGTCACCTAGGGTAAATCTTAGATCTTTACACGAACATGATGAATATTCTTGTTCCTAGTAGTTCTTGGTTCTTCTTCATACGACGATCCATGACTCGAACTGCTCTTTTCTCAGTTGAATTTCGGGACGATCCTTGTAAAGCTGATCGCAGGCACTCAGGCGCGACTCTTGTAGTTTCCGAGACTTGGGTTCGACGACCACTCACGAACATACGGAAAAATGGAGAATAAGTTATCAAATACTGTTTTATGCACTTTCAAAGGGGGGCCTACTTGTAACAAGATCCACTCTTAAGTTGAAATAGATTAACGCAAGTAGTGATAAGTTGTAAAATCACTGTTCATTCCCTGACCGTCACGCAGACTATCACAACAAATGTCCCTGAAGGATGCGAATATTAATTTTGTCAAGAACAGTTATTTAATTTTTGCTAAAATGTCACTCGTTATTAAATACTCAGGAGCGGTGATAATTAACTCTCGTATATTAATTGACTGTCTCACTACGCCAAATAACCTGAAGCGTTTGCCCTCCGTTGGTGATTGCACCATGAGTCATAACTAACTATCTTCCACGATTGTGATGTTAAAATGCCAAATTAAGGCTTCTATTCGGCAATTATGTACATTAACTTGTACCACACGGCTTATTCCGTAAAAATATTAAATCACATTGATGTATTTCTTCAGTGGCACAACACTTGGTACACTGATATCCAAGTAACTGATATCCAGGTCCACTTCTAATATGTTGAGCTGCAACTACACAGACGACAGCAAGATAACGTGTTACCACTACAGCTACACGGATGAGATTGAGATACAGTATCTGGGACCAGGTCATACTTATAGCCTCCGGACAAATGGTCAGGGGGGGAGATGAATTATGTCCCTGTTGGAAATGACAGTCCGGTAATCGGAGTCTTTGAACGACGTGATAACAATCGAATTAAAGCTTATGACCCCTACTTTCTACTGAACATATGTGAAACCAAAGCGATCAGTAGGTTATTCATAATTTCCAAAGCGTCCTTTTTGAAAATCATGCGTCATGTTTCATCATGCAATATCTCCCACTTTTTTCCACATGTTGTCAGATTTCAGTAGTCGCCTTTGATCTGCGTACTACTGTATGATAGGCGTCATTACTGATCCATATTTAAAGTATTGTATTTATATGCATTGCCAGTCAGCATAAAATACATTGGTTCGAATGGGACCTGATTTATAAATTTAGAAAAATTATTTCATATAGAAGTATTCTTCTTCCTCCTCTTTTTCGTAAATTATGGTGAAGTGGTACTAATGAATGCGGTGTTGAATTTATAGTGGGCATTTATTTTTCAAAAGTTAGCACACCTTAATTCGGCCCAGTCTCCAAAAACCTCCATCTCCGTGCGTAGCGTCATCATCTCTTCTCGCTCGCTCGGAAAGAGAGCGCGTTTTCAAGGTTAGCAATACTGCGTTGCCCTCTTCTCATTACAGCGTAGGAAAACGCTCCTTCCGGACTGGCGCGTCGCGGATCATACCCCGGTTTGACATACAGAATGCTAACTACTGCATTATATGTCACAGGATGTTGCGGAAAACGGCATATATAATTAGCCAGACCTCCTAACATCTCCAGGGCATGATGGTGAACGGTAACAATACCACACAATTTGAATGGTCAAGACTGCAAGAATCTATTAGCCGACAGACTGCACCCGTATCTTCAGACAGCCTTTCCCGAGAGTAATGTCAAATTCTAATAGGACATTGTATCGTGTCACCAGACTCGGGTCCCTACAGACTATTTGGAGGAACACGACAATGAATTCTCTACTCTGTCATGGACCCCAAATTTCCCGTACTGCAACCCCAACGAACATGCTGGATCGCGCTGTCAGGGCTGCTCTCACACCTCCACAAAATGTGCGTCAACTATACGAGATGCAGCAGCAGGCATAGCCACCTCGTAGAATCTGCCCAAGCCTGGTACAGGTCTTTGGAAATGACGCGTATAGGTGACCGGCATATCTGTGAGGTTGGAGCCCTAGTTATGATGAATTCTAATGTTGAAGACGGCACACACACCCAGCGTCCGAGCAAGATGAATTAACCAATTAAGGTTTAAATCGCCGGCCAAGTCGGAAATTGAACCCAGGGCCCCTTACACCAAAGGCCAACATGCTAAACATTTAGCCATGGAGCCGTGCATGATGTGAATATATTCTATTCGGACCAGTGTGTCGGATCTCTACAGAGTTGATATTGTTGCTCCCTTTATGGAAGGGTACTGTATGGTCTGCTACCAACGTTGAATTATTTAATTTTTGTGCAACCGACTTAGATGGCAATGTTAAGTACTTTTATATTTAATATTAAAACTTTATACCGGACTCGAAGTTACGAGTAACAGCTGAATGTAATTCATATATCAAGTTGTTAATTAATACCACTAAGAGCTCTAATTTATTTCCAACGTCACATCTTTCTTCTTTATTTACCACCGCTTTTTCCTACACCTGTGGCGTTGCGGGTGCGAACTGTGTCGTACATGTGGATTTGGCCCTGTTTTCCGGCCGGTTGCCCTTTCTGACGCCAACCCTACATATGGAGGAATGTCATCTCTATTGCGTGTTTCTGTGGTGGTTGGTAGTGTGGTAAGTTGTTTGAATATGATGAGGAGAGTGTTGGGACGGACTCATACCCCAGTCCTCGAGCCGGAAGAATTAATCAGAAGCGATTAAAATCCCCTACCCGGCCGGAAATCTAACCCGCGACCCTCTGAACCGAAGGCCAGTACGCTGACCATTCAGCCAACGAGTCGGACTTATTTCCAACGTCACATCTCACTGTAATTTAGAATTTAAAGCTTAAATAAAATTACGTCACAATGGACGCATTCTGATTGATTCTGAGTGATATTACTATCGTCTTCCTTTGCATTTAAGGTCCATATTTCAAGGAAATGACGTAGGGAAGAACCTGCCTGATAAATCCACAGAATTCAAATCACCAATTTGTAATTTTGTAAATTTGTAAATCAATTTATAGTCATTAAATTGTAGCATGCTTGTTAATTTGCTAGCACCTTTCTTTTTTTCTGGTTGTTTAACGTCGCACTTACACATCGGTTTTCGGCAACGCAAGGATAGAAAGGGCTAGGAATGGGAAGGGAGCAGTCATGGCCTTAATTAAGGCACAGGCCCAGGATTTACCTTCTGTAAAAATGGCAAACCGCTGAGAACCAACTTACATCTCTGTTGTTATTTAATCCCATCGTTGATAAAAATACCAGCCATCTGTCATCAATGAATATTGATGGAGGCTATCATAGAAACATACAGTCCCTTTGCCACCTGTTCATTATCATAGTTTGCAGCAGATTCGTACAGTCCACATACCCTGTATTTTTCGCTGCTTCCATCCAACAGGCTCGCTTACTGAAATCCCTCAAGAGGAAAATTGTCGCAGGTTCTAATTTTCAAAGCTTGTAGGAGAAGACTTCTCAGTTCCGTTGTAAAAATAGAAAACTCCATGGCTATAACAAAATTCGAAGGACAAGTAAGATTTGCTTGACTATTTATAATCTTAGTCAAGGGATCTCCATCTTCACACGAGAACTGGACCGCAAGGACCTGGTCTGGCCTCTCAGATAAAGAATTATATGTGTAATGATTGGATTAAGCAACCTTATTATAACACGTGAAGTGTGTAAGACATATCTTCGCAGACTTTAACTTAATTGTTTCTTCTTTTCTTAAGCTATTTACCCTCAAGTGTTCGTTTTTCCCTCGGACTCAGCGAGGGATACCACCTCTACCGCCTCAAGGACAGTGTCCTGGAGTGTGAGACTTTGGGTCGGGGGATACAAATGGGAAGGATGACCAGTACCTCACCCAGGCGTCCTCACCTTGTGGGGGGAAGGGAAGATTGGAAGGAATAGGTAAGGAAGGGGAAAGGAAGCTGCCGTGGCCTTAAGTTAGGTACCATCCCGGCATTCGCCTGGAGGAGAAGTGTGAAACCATGGAAAAGCAATTCCAGGATGGCTGAGGTGGGAATCGAACCTGCCTCTACTCAGTTGACCTCCCGAGGCTGAGTGGACCCCGTTCCAGCACTCGTACCACTTTTCATATTTCGTGGTAGAGCCGGGAATCGAAAACGGGCCTCCGGGGTTGGCAGCTAATCACGCTAACCACTACACCACAGAGGCGGACATTTAACTTAATTACTACCCAATTTATGGGCTGCCACAACAACAAAGTATACCATTGAAAAGTGTTTTAATTAATCTACGTGATTAAGGTTGCAGAGGAAATATTTGCAACGTGGTTAACATAGTCTACTAAAGTGGTGAAGAAATTGATATACAAACATTTTTAAGACAAAGTTTTATCTTGGCTGAAATCCTTTCATACATAAGTTAGTTTGATGTTGCCCTTGATGAAGTTGATAAAGGAATCAAAATCAATGAGAAGCATACGCTTATACATACGATGCCATGATCCTTGATCGTCAATACCGTTTCAACATAGTCAATGAAGTGAGCAATGTGTGTTTCCTTAATATAAACATTAATGAAATGAAAATGAAAATCCACAGCCTGTTTCCTGTCATTCGACTTGGTCAGGAATGGACTGAATGAAGCCCGATCGAGCGGCGAGTATAGGAACTGTGCCGGCTGCCGAAGCCTGTCGCACTCCTCTGGGCAATGATTAATGACTGACAGATGAAATGAAATGATTTTGGAGAGTGATTCTGGAATGAAAGATAAACAGAGAAAACAGGAGTACCCGGAGAAAACCTGTCCCGCCTCCGTTTTGTTCAGCACAAATCTCACAAGGAGTGACCGTGATTTGAACCACGGAACCCAGCGGTGCCGCCTGAACTACGAAGGCTCTAATATAAACATTGTTGTTGTTGTTGTTCTTCGAGTCATCAGTCCACAGACTGGTTTTATGCAGCCCTCCTTGCCACCCAATCATGTGCTAAACTTTTCATTTCTAAGTAAATATTGCATCCTACATTTGCTCTTATCTGCTTGTCATATTCATACCTTGGTCTACCCCTACCGTTTTTACCACCTACACTTCCTTCAAAAACCAACTGAACATGTCCTGGGTGTCTTAAGATGTATCCTATCATTCTATCTCTTCTTCTCATCAAATTTAGCCAAATCGACCTCCTCTCACCAATTCGATTCAGTATCTCTTCATTCGTGATTCGATCTATCCATCTCACCTTCAGCATTCTTCTGTAACACCACATTTCGAAAGCTTCTATTCTCTTTCTTTCTGAGCTAGTTATCGTCCATGTTTCACTTCCATACAATGCCACGCTCCAGATGAAAGTCTTCAGAAACATCTTTCTAATTCCTATATCAATGTTTGAAGTGAGCAAATTTCTTTTCTTAAGAAAGCTCTTCCTTGCTTGTGCTAGTCTGCATTTTATGTCCTCCTTACTTCTGCCATCGTTAGTTATTTTACTACCCAAGTAACAATATTCATCTACTTCCTTTCCTAATGTAATATTTCCGGCATCACCTGCCTTCGTTCGACTGCACTCCATTACTTTTGTTTTGGACTTATTTATTTTCATCTTGTACTCCTTACGCAATACTTCGTCCATACCATTCAGCAGGTCCTTGAGATCTTCTGCAGTGTCAGATAAAATAACAATATCATTGGCAAATCTCAAAGATTTGATTTCCTCTCCTTGGATAGCGATTACCTTTCCTAATTCCTTTTTGATACCCTTTACTGCCTTTTCTGTATAAACAATGAAAAGGAGGGGGGGCACAGTGCAGCCTTGCCTAACTCCTTTCTGGATTGTTGCTTCTTTTTCAAAGCCCTCAATTCATATCGCTGCAGACTGATTTTTATACAGATTGTAGATAATACTTCATTCTCGGCATCTGATCGCAATCACCTTCAGAATCTTAAATAGCTTGGTCCAATCAACATTATCGAATGCCTTTTCTAGATCTACGAATGCCACGTACGTGGGCTTGTCCTCCTTAATTCGATCCTCTAAAATCAGACGAAAAGTCAGGATTGCTTCACGTGTTCCTATATATCTTCTGAAGCCAAATTCATCCTCTCCCAACTCAGCTTCAACTTGTCTTTCCAGTCTTCTGTAAATAATGCGTGTTAAAATTTTGCAGGCATGAGATACTAAACTAATGGTGTGATAGTTTTCACACCTGTCAGCACAGGCTTTCTTGGGAATAGGTATAACAACATTCTGCCGTAAACCGGATGGGACTTCTCCTGTCTCATACATCTTACACACTAAATGGAATAACCTTGCCATGCTTGTTTCTTCTATGGCAGTCAGTAATTCAGAGGGAATGTCATCAATTCCAGGTGCCTTGTTCCTATTTAGGTCGCTCACAGCTCTGTCAAACTCTGACCTCAACATTGCGTCTCCCATTTCATTAGCATCAACAGCCTCTTCTTGTTCCAGAACCAAATTATCTACATCTTCACAATGATACAACTGTTGGATTTGTTCCCGCCATCTTCCTCCTTTGTCTTCTTTCCCTAGAAGTGTCTTTCCATCTGAGCTCTTAATATTCATACACCTAGATTTTCCTTATTCAGAGGTTTCCTTGATTTTTCTGTATGCAGGATTTACTTTTCCTAGGACCATACAACCTTCGATATCCTTGTACTTCTCCTTAAGCCATTCTTCCTTAGCTACCTTGCACTTTCTATCCACTTGATTCTTTAATCGCCTGTATTCTTTTCTGCCCTCTTCATTTTTAGCATTCTTGTAGTTTCGTCGTTCATCAATCTCCTGAGTTATCCACTGATTCTTAGTTGATCTTTTCTTCCTTCTTAACATTTCTTCAGAAGCACTACTGACTTCATTTTTCATGACTGTCAACTCTTATTCTATTGTGTTTCCTTCAGCCTTTTCATTTAGACCTTTTTCAACATGTTCCTTGAAATAATCCCTCAAACTATTTTCTTTCAACTTGTCTAGATCCCATCTCCTTGCAATCTTTCCTTTCTTCAATATCTTCAACTTCAGATGGCATTTCATGACCAGCAAGTTGTGGACGGAGTCCACGTCCACATTAAGGAAACAAAATTCATAGTTATTTATTTCACTGTATGGTGATCACACAGAATGGATAAAAATACAAAACTACAGAATAAGTTCCACATTCTGAAACCATATGATAATATCAGAGGTGTGAGTGAACAGGTAGGCTAGTTACTATAGAATTTGCTATTACATTGTTACCATTCTAACGAACGGGAAAAACAAATTTGATGCTAAGTGGCACTGGTCCTTCAAGAGATGAATTGCCACAAATAATTGAATTCTCGAATATTTCCATCATGATAGGTCATACGGTGAAAATGGATAACGACTGGGCGAGTTGGCCGTGCGGTTAGGGGCGCACAGCTGTGAGCTTTCGTTCGGGTGGTAGTGGGTTCGCACCCCACTGTCGGCAGCACTGAATATGGTTTTCGGTGGATTCCCATTTTAACACGAGGAAAATTCTGGGGCTGTGCCTTAGTTAAGGCCACGTCCGCTTCCTTCCCACTCCTAGGCCTTTCCTATCTCATCGTCACCATAAGGCATATCTGTGTCGGTACGACGTAAAACAAATTGTAAATAAAAATTTTATATAACCTTTTTCGGGTCTATTCGTGCATCCATAACCGCAAGAGCCTTGTATGTATTTTCTACAAAACTCAGACAATTGAAATATGTAAATGAGCACACATTTCACAACTACAAATAGCTAATAACCCTCCGCGAATACTAAATAATGGTATCGGTACTATTAAAGATAAAAACTGCATAAAGAGAGATATTGCCGTATTCAGAACATACAGGTGTCCCCCAAAACTCCGACAAGGCTTAGTAAGATGTATGTGATGGCGGACTGATCTGTTTCCAAGAAAGAGCCCCTGTCCAAGAATGCACGGTTTGGGCACTGGTGAGCGTCGAAGTCTGAGAACGGTTGTGGAAATTTGTTCTGGTTTGGTGTCTTAATACGAAAGTAGTAGGGCTGCGGGTCTCCTGAATCCGCTGAGTCAGCACTTTTTTGCTGCGTCAGCACCGAGTAGTGTAGCTATGCGCGTTCTGACCCGAGGTCATTGACCCCTAGTATGGTAGGTGAACAATGACGATTTGCGGATTTTGCATAAGAGAGCGAACCTAACCTCAAAGTCGCCATCTTGAGGGACATAACCTTACTTTAACGGCTAGTTGCCCTTCTCGACGCCTAAGAGAGCAAGCCTAACCTCATAGAGGGGGGCCTAACGTTAGTTTTACGGCTAGATGCCCTTCTTGACGTGGTCAGTCGTTATCTTGGAGGGACGTTACCTCACAGGACGTAGCTTACGGCTAGTAGCCCTTCCCGATGCGTAAGAGAGCAAGCCCAAACTCATGGAGGGGCCAATCGAGCTCGTTAGCTGCAGTCGCTTAAGTGCGGCCAGTATCCAGTATTCGGGAGATAGTGGGTTCGAACCCCACTGTCGGCAGCCCTGAAAATGGATTTCCGTGCTTTTCCATTTTTACACCAGGCCAATGCTGGAGCTGTACCACAATTAAGGCCATGGCTGCTTCCTACCTACTCCTAGGTCTTTCCCATCCCATCGTCACCATAAGACGTATCTGTGTCGGAGTGAAGTAAAACAAACTGTAAAAAATGTCATGGAGGGGCATAACATTAGTTTTTCGGCTAGATGCTCTTCTAGAGGTCGACAGTCGTTATCTTGGAGGGGCTTAACCTTACAGGACGTAGTTTTATGGCAAGATGCCCTTCCCGACACCAATTGCACAAGATGGCGGCTATAATCAGCTCTTTATGAGACGGCCTAGGGGCTTCTTATGGAGAAGGATGCCGACCGTGGGCGCTTGCTCATGGTGGCGGCTATACATAGGCTCTAATAGACAAGGATGCTGGTCATGGGCGATTGTACAAGATGGCGGCTATACATGGGCTCTTATGGAGAAAGAAGACGGCTATGGGCGATTGCGCAAGATGGCAGCTATACATGGGCTCGTATGGTGAAAGATGACGGCTATGGGTGATTGCACAAGATGGCGGCTGTACATGGGCTACTACTAGTCGGTGCTGACGCAGCAAAAAGTGCTGACTCAGCGGATTCAGGAGCCCCACAGCCCTACTACTTACGAAGGTATGCAACTATTTAGTCATCCGTGTATTGTGGATGGACTACTTTGGCCTAATAACATTTCTGCACATGCGCTACATTCATCCACAGAGTCCATGGTGCGCATCCTACTGCGTTACTCCTGTACTGTGGTGTGCCAGTGTAGTAATGTTGTTAACAGCAGTGCCACATGTACCTGTACACAGCTGCGGAAATGACCGACATGGCTGGTGCATGCGGCAAAGCGGATTGCAGTGGTAGAGCTGCTGCAAGATTGTATGCGGAACGTTTTCCAAACAGACGTACCACACATAATTCGACGTTCGTGGACATCGAGAGACGACTAAGAGAAGCCGTACAGTTCCACATAGGTAGTATGAAGATTATGGTATACGACACTCAGAAAACGTCAGCCAGAACCTTATCGTTCGAGTCCACGGAGCGATTTACATTCCTTAAGTACAACCGCACTTACTGGGTCATGCACGTGAGGATCAGCACCGCAGATGTAGACTCTGCAACGACGTAGGATGTACACAGTCCGACCCCGTTTTTAATGTGCCAGATGTGCTACTCATATTGGGTTTGTTGACATGGGGAAAGCACATCCATCTCGAAGCGATACAACGTTCGAGACGTTGCGTTTCTGGATATGGGTTCCTTCTTGAAAGCGGATCAATTTGCCTTCCTGCACAACATACTAAGCGTTACCGGTGTTTTTTGGGACACCGCTGCTGGCCGAACATTTGGTTAAGTAATAGCGGAGCCAAGCAGAATGCAGCACTAGTTGGCCAAACTCTACCCTACCTATAGAGCCACTGTAAAGTTTTCGATAGTCTACTCATCCAGAATACGGTCCCAGACAGCCGAAATGATCCAGCCCCAATTGTGTCGAAAGTAGTTGCAGCTATTGTTCACGTCTACTGGAGTTATCTACCTCCTTACTACACTGCACGTGTCCGTCGCTGGATGGTGCTAAGCGAGCAACAACATTGTTGATGAAATACAATGCACAGTTTAAAAATTCGTAATAAAAACAAACAAGAAATCACCAACGCTGTCGTCACTCGGAAGAGGAACACCATTATATTTCAAGTACATATGATGTCAAATCAATCAATCAATCAATCAATCAATCAATCAATCAATCAATCAATCAATCAATCAATCAATCAATCAATCAATCAATCAATCAATCAATCAATCAATCAATCAATCAATCAATCAATCAATCAATCAATCACCACTGATCTTCATTTAGGGTTGTCACTCAGGTGGCATATCTAATTCCTCTTCTTATAAATGAATATCTGCCCGGATTCGCCCTGTTGAATTCCAACCTTATCTTCTGACTATGATCATTCGTACTTCAAAAATCTCCATTCAAACTTAGTCATCGACTAATGTTATTCCACTACATCTCTACACTGATAACTCGGAACATGCCGCTTAGTCGAGCAGCTCGTCTCCTTACTCCGAAGTCTTCCCAGCCTACAGTTTGCAACACATTCGTAACGCCACTCTTTTGCCGGAAATTATCCAGAAAAAATCGTGCTGGTATCCTTTAGATATTTCCCAGCACACGAATCAAGTAATCCTGGTGTGGGTGCCATACAGTGGACCCATACTCAAACTGAGGTCTTCACGATGACGTACATACCCTCTCTTTTACACCTTTCGGCACTACAAACCCTAAATACTGTACCCTCATAACCATATTGTATCGAATCCTATCTTAAATTTCGACTAGTTCAGGGTAGAAATGGTAAGTCCGGATGTGAGTAATTAAAATTTCTACCTACTAAAGTATACTAAAAGTATATGGTCAGGAAATATGTACATATAAAACTAGTGAATGAGAACGCAGGTTAACGCGTTTTCTCCCTACCTAGGAACCAATTATCCCGCCGGGGCTTGGCCGACCTTGTTGGTGCTCTTAATGACACAAAATTCTCACAGCCCACACATTGTATCGCATAAAAACAGGTTGGCTTATCAATACATATATATCGTGGCTCCAAATAAAGAACCACGGCTTTCATAGCCTTTCTCTTATCATTTCAGCTAAGCAAATATCACACGGCAATTTTAGCCTCACATATAAAGGATCCTTGGTTCGATGACCGTTTCATTCATGAATTTGCCTGCCACCACATTTGAAGGCCCTGTTGTAATTTCGACGTTGAAAGCTTTCCCGTTACATCTCCTTCCAGCTGAAAATTCATGCGTCATGCATAGAAACATCCTGACCTTATGTTATCTCTAGCCTAATCCATTCAATATCGCGACGCTGATGGCGCGCAGCCCATTAGGCATTTCGAATAATCTGCCCAACAACTCTATCAAAAATCAACTCATAGAGGAATAAACTACTAATAACTAACGCACACATATAACTCTAACCTAATCTGTCCCTTGTTCACATCTCATCTCTATACAACACTTGGCTCGGGCCTTAATCATGCATACAGCCCTAAACATATTTAGTTTAACATAAACTGAACAAAGCAAATACCGCACTGGATTACTTCTTTAAAAGTGGCGTAAACTAGTGCATCGAATATCAGTTCACGTGCTATTAGAACAAACGGACTTAACTTAGCAGTCATCTCTCCACCAGCGACGAATCACATGACCGCTATGTCACGCATGCCTAGCCACAGCACAGGGATGAAGGTCCTCTCTTCGACTCCTGAATACACCATGGTTGATGGTTGTCGTCTGCTTGATCCTGGTCGTGTCTGGAATTGTGGAGTTGCTTCAGAATAACTACATTACCGCTTAGCGTGATCGTACACACGACTACAACCTTAGCATTAGGCTACTATTGACTATAGCCTCAGCCCAGAGACATGACCCGTCTGTGCGGCAATAATTACGGAAACCAGCCCGATTGTAATCAGTCCTTGACCGCAGTTATACCTTACACGGCTCGCACACGTTATTTTCACGATCCGCGTACGCGTTATAAATATTTATACCTCGTAATACTTAACATCGTCACTAGTTCTTGTGAGCTAACTCACGGTGATTGTACATTGGTCTGACAACAGTTTCACAGATAAATATGTCTATTAAGCTCGCGAATTACGCCACGCCGCACTTGGCCCTTCAAACAGTGGCTTAAGAATGCAATGAGACATTGAGTGCGCGACTGATTCGATGAGCGAATGCCATGTAAGTACAGGCGAGTAACAGTAACAGTCCTTTAGATGTCAACGGTCGCTGCTGTAAATACGCACCTCTCTCAATTCAGCACAATTAAATAATATTATCGACTCCTGGCTCTCGATAATTCTGATTTAATTATATGTAGTGTCATATCTGTGGAATTTAGCATAGTGGCGGTTTTTTTTATTGAAATTCAGATGATTCCAGCCCTGGGAAAGAGAAGTTTGTCAACCTGTGATGATTATTCTGTAGATCCCCTTTTTTTAAATCTCACCCCGTCCAGGTTGCTGCGCTTGGGCTTGTTGGTATAGTAGGGGTCCACATGAATGAAATAACGGCTTGCGGCTCATTTCCTACTCGGTGAATGCGTTCTTTCCGGAGCAATACGGGGTTCGCATGGCCTATAGCACGGCCATCCAGGGTTCCTTCCTTCTCTCACCGAAAATCCATTGCCCGCTAAAAATATATATGCAGCAGTGTTAATATAAATAAATCGAAGCATATTTCGATACGGTTCATACCAACCCGGGAAGAAAAATATGGACATGCTTTTTCAGTTTCCCAACACTGTGGCTCATTCCCCTCCTTTTCTCTTCACTCGATCCGCAATCGTTGTGCGTCTTCCAGCAGGCGCTCATTTTTCTTCCTTGCTTGGAAATATATGCCTAGCAAAACCTGGAACTTCCTCAGATTACTATCACATTCACTACATGAGTCTTCACTAGGCTTGAATGGATCTTTAGCATCAACCTAATTTACATCCTCTGAAGTTCATTTTCTTCTTTTTCATCCGGGATATCACGCTCCTGTTCTGGATCTTCCTCGTCCTAGATGTCATCTTCTTCTTCTCATTTACCATCCTCATCGCCGTTATCCATGTCTTCTCCATCTTGTATATCGTCGATCCTTATATGGCCTGGTGGGTGTTAAGGCTTCAGATTTGGTGCATTGAAATTTTTCTCTATCGAATCGTCCATGCTCCTAACTTTGTGCGAATCATTGCCATAAACATGAACAATTCGATATGGACCAACGTAAAACTCTGCAAATTTGTGGTAAAAACTGCAGGGACATCTGACGTGGCGGGTCTCTATACCATCACGAGTTCATTGATTCGTAACGGGGGATGGAAACGGTTGTTTCTCGCCCTGCATAAGCCCCGTTCTGCTTGCGTTTTCATTCGTTCCGCCGTGTTCTTAATGCACATCTCTGGAGAGTGTCTAGGGTCACTTGGACAAGGTGTCACTCCATTCCATGATCCAGTCGGATACTCGTTGCAGTGTACCAACGAGGGTATCTGTCCGGTTGCTTCGTAATGAGTAGAATTTACGCTTTCAGTGATTATCGGGATGGCATCTAACCGCTTCCAGTGTTCCCATGGAGTAACATCCTGCAATTCTGGGACATATCTCGCATTATGCACTCAATAGTATGCGATTCTGGATGACGGACAGAGCTTGAATCATGTTTGATTTCTAGCTTCTCAAGCTCGCGCTTGAACACCGGGCAGTACAATTGTGGTCCATTATAGCTCAGTATGCTTTCTGGCTTACCCATCCTAGGAATAGTTTTGTTTTTATTTTGATTCAGTACTGACGTGGAGTTTGCTTTCTACACTGGACATAGGGTTAAAGATTTAGAGAAGATGTCCTAACAGACGATAAATAATTTTACCCCACCGCGACCGGCGGGAAGCCCACCATAGAAAACTTTCGAATATCTCTTTAGGCTTGCTAGGCAATAATGCTTTGGGTGCTTGCTTGAGTAGAAAAGTTTTTCGGTTAAATGCGCTGATTAGTATCACATGTCCTAAGTACTTGCTGTACCATACTTCTCATACGAGGCCAAATGAACGTCCTGCAGTGCGGCCGTCACTTTATGACCAGCCGTGTGGTGTCCTAACCAAATTAAATCAATCTGGAGCACCGGTGGATCAACAATTCGAAATTTAGTGTGATCTTCGTCAATGAACTTATGAAGTAGGTTATTGATGTAATGAAATGATGTGTCCTTCTTCTGCGCCTCGATGAACCTTGGAGTTCCGGGTTCGAGTTCCTTCTTGAAGTAATCAATCAGAAGACGAGTAGGTGAATAGTTAGCCTGTTCTTTACTGATATCTCGTAATCTGTAAATGATGTTCTGATCTTCATTATCTAGCAGCGTTAGGTTAATAATAGCTTCTTCTGTGTTAGGATTTCTGCTAAAAGCATCGGCTACGATATTTAGCATTCCAGGACAGTGCTCTAAAGTTAGATCGAAGTGCTGTACGAATAATGACCACCGGCAATTACGGTCGCTCCCTACATATGATTTCAATTTGAAGGTCAATGCTTTATGTCTGTCCTTATTGTAATAGGAAAGCCATCAATATATTTCCTCCATTGGCTTAATGCCACTACAATAGATAGCATTTCCAGCTACGTTGTTGTCCATTTCAGCTCATGAGGCCTCAAATTACTACTCATGATATCCAGATATGTGACCTTATGTTGGCATTCAGGTGTTTCTTGGAAAAGAATGGCCCTAATTCCAACATTAGTGGCGTCCGTTTGGATGATAAATCTCCTATCGTAAGACGGCTATCCCAGTTTGACTGAATTTGCGAACATTTGCTTTGTCTTCTTAAATGCCTCTTCATGTACATCGGTCCGTCTCCGTCTATTATTCGCTGACAAGATTTCTTGTAATGGTGCTACGGTATCTGTGTACGCAATGCAATGATCTGCAGACACCTGGCATACGCGTAAGAACTGTCTGATATGCATAACTCGGGTTAGTTTAGGAAAATTTTGTATGGCTGCAGTTTTGACTAGGTTAGGCCTAATTCCTTTACCATCGATCACATGTCCAAGAAATAACGTGCTTCTTTGGCAAGAGTGAGACTTTTCCAAATTGACTTTTAATTGCATCTGTTCAAATCTGCCAACAGTAAATCGATCTTCCTGATGTGTTCTTCTAGTGTCTTAGAGCAAAAAGCAATGTCATTGATATAGCGTATCGTGAAGTCCTTTACATCCTGACTGAGTTTTCGTTTCAATCCTCGGATGAGCGCAGAGCTAGAGTTCAAAAAACCGAATGGAAGTCTTTCAAAAATGTATGTCTGGCTATCGAACATGAACCCTGTTAGCACGGTTGACCCAGCATGTAATGGTATATGATGAAATGATGAGATTAATTCCACTGTCCCAAAGAATTCCATGCCTCCAAACTTCTTCAATATGTCCTTAAAGGTAGATGCTTGGTCATACTCGTGTACTAGGCGTTTATTAATGCCTGTTGCATCTAAGCATACTCGGATAGATCCATTTGGTTTAGGCACAACTAAAATAGGGTTTACGAATGGTGTAGGTTATTTGACAATAATTTTGTTCCGCTCCATCTCAATAATTTCCTTGACCTGGGGAAATAGTTTTTCAGGTTTCGGGTAAGGTTTCTGTTTAAAAGGTTCCCAATTATTCACCAAAATCTGTACTCGTATTTGGATATCTTTCCTGGTTTCGATCCAAAGACTGATGATATCTCTCTAAAATTTTCCTCAATTTCTCACGGATTTCATCGTTCACTGGGGCTTCAGCTATCTTTTCGGGCAGTAATCGTCTAAATTTCCTCCTCTTCACTTTCTCCTTCTAGATTTGCTATAATGGCCTCAAAATCTTCACGAAGATCGGTACAGCTCTCCATCCAGCCGGTCGGAAAATCAATGGACTCCATTTCGCTTTTCTCTGCTGTAGCTGTCCAAATCATTTCTTCAACGAACTCCTCATCTGCCTGGTCTAATATCACTTCCTGTTGAGTGTTTTCTGTCCAAATATCACGCTGTTAGTTTCCATGTTAATCCGTGCATTACACTCTCGCAGAAATTCTGCCCCTAATATCAAATTATGTGCCATCTTCTGTAAAATTATGCATGGGTGTGACATAACTGAGCTGCCAATCTCAATGTCTAACAAGGCTTGTTCCTTACATACAACCGTTCTGTGAGGAATTATTCCTCTCATGTTCAGCCTTTGTTTCTGCTAGTGGCTTTTACGTCGCACCGACACAGATAAGTTTTATGGCGACGATGGGATAGAAGAGGCCTAGGAGTTGGAAGGAAGCGGCCGTGGCCTTAATTAAGGTACAGCCCCAGCATTTGCCTGGTGTAAAAATGGGAAACAACGGAAAACCATCTTCAGGACTGTCGACAGTGGGGTTCGAACCCACTATCTCCCGGATGCAAGCTCACAGCTGCGCGCCTCTAGCCGCACGGCCAACTCGCCCAGTCACCTTCAGTCTGGCGATAGGAATAATCGGAGTAAGAACTCATGACTTCAGTCATTTATTAACGTCTGCGAAACGACACTAATTATCACACCTCTATCGATCAAAGTACGAATTCAAAGGTTCTCAATTCTTACGTAAATAATGGACTATCGTTTAACTGATCTGGGAGTTAATTTAGTGTTTTCATCAATCAAGTCTTCTGGTTGTATAATCCAGCTATCGCCCGATACGCGATCCACCATCTTCTATCTCGTTTCCTGCCAAATTCACTCTATCTCCATCTAATTTTGAACTTTTTTGTATGCGACCCCTCTGGCGTCGTAATCTGGAGCAGTCCTGTTCAATCGCAGTCCTTGGATCAGTTGACGATATCTCCGGTGTTGGTCGCTTTCAGCACCGTGACATTTATCGTCCGTCGGACTTTGCATGGCTTCCTTCCACCTAGCTTCTTCTTGGTGTTTGTGTCGCAGTTCATTCGCGTATCTGCGCGAATCTCTGTCTCTCTGTTCAAAATCAGGGCGGTAGTTGCCTGTATTATTGCCATTCCTAATTTCCCTTTCATTCCACTGGTAAGGCGGCCTTCTCTGCCCTGCGAAGTTGTCATTTCAATAGATGTACGTCCTTCCGTTATGCCCACTCGGGTAATTTCTCCCTCTTGGATCTCCTGTATTCCAGCCGTGTACATCACTTCTCCTGTCGTCTATCCGGTCGTTTCGTTTCCAGGTTCCGTTCCGTTAACTTGGTTGCCATCTCTCCTTCAGCTACGAATCACATGACCGCTATGTCACTCGGGTCAACGTCGTGATGACGGCACACAACACAGGGATGAAGGTTGTCCCTTCGACTCCTGGATATACCATGGTTGGCGTTTGCTTGATCCTAGTCATGTCTGGAATTGTGGAGTTGCTTCAGAACAACTACTTCACCGCTTATCGTGATCGTACACACGACTACAAACTTAGTATTAGGCTACTATTGACTATAGCCTCCGCCCAGAGATATGTCCCGTCTGTGCGGCACTAATGACGGGAACCAGCCCGATGGTAATCAGCCCTTGACCGCAGTTATGCCTTATTTTCACGATCAGCATACGCGTTGTAAATATTTATAAAACTTAATATCGTCACTGGTTCTTGTGAGCTAACTCACGGTGATTTGTACATTGGTCTGACAATATTTTCACAGAAAAATATGTCTATTAAGCTCGCGAATTACGCCACGCCGCACTTGGCGCTTCAAACAGCGGGTTAAAAATACAATGAGGCATTGAGTGCGCGACTGATTCGATGAGCGAATGCCAAGTAAGTACAGGTGAGTCTGCGAATAAAAAATCAACTGAGAGCGAAGCACAAGTAAGCGTATTTCCTTTCTTGCGGCATATTGTATAGTCTCAAGGAGATGCTAGACTCGGGGGAACTCCCCGTCTAACAAACCGTTTCCCTTTGTAACAGTCCTTTGGATGTCAACGGCCTCTGCTGTAAATACGCGCCTCTCTCAATTCAGCACAATTAAATAATATTATCGCCTCCTGGCTCTCGATAATTCTGATCTTAATTATGTGTAGTGTCATATCTGTGTAATTTAGCATAGTGGCGTATTTATTGATTGAAATTCAGATGATTCCAGCCCTGGGAAAGAGAAGTTTTTCAATCTGTGACGATTGTTCTGTAGATCCCCCTCGTTTAAATCTCATCCCGTCCAGGTTGCTGCGCCTGGGCTTGTTGGTATAGTAGGGGTCTACATGAATGAAATTACGGCTTGCGGCTCAATTCCAACGCGGTGAATGCGTTCCTTCCGGAGTAATAGGGTTTCGCATGGCCTATGGCACGGCCATGCAAGTTTCCTTCATTCCCCGTGAGTGTACGGCGCCCTAAATAAAATTATACCACAGTGTTGATATAAATATATCGAAGCATATTATGATATGGCTCAATATGAAGGTAAGGAGGTGGAAGAGAAGTTTGTCAACCTGTGACGATTGTTTTGTAGATTTGTTATCTGCAATCCTGTTAATATGATTACTCCTATAAAGACCGTGCCTTATATCAACACCTAGGTACATGGAGTGCGACCCATGAGGTACTTTCAACCCATGAGCACAGTAATTAATACCGTGAGCACCTTTTCTCTTGGTGAATCTTACAACCTGATTTTCCGCTCTCCATTTGATAATATTTTCGAGGTCATTTTTCAGTCGTTCACAATCCTGCAATTTATTTAGTATCCTATAGAGTATAATATCCTCCACCAGGTGGAGAGGCCGTGCGTGTAAATGAGTTATGGACACGGAGCCAAGCTCTGCATTCGGGAGACAGGTTTGAGCCCCACTGAGAATTATTTTCTGCGCTTTTCCACTTCACTTCCAGGCAAATGCTGGGACAGTTCCGATGCATAAACCACAGCAGATTCCTTCCACCTCCTTACCTAATTTCGTCCACCATCCTTCATTTCATGTTCATTAGCTCCTCAATTGAAGTTGCGTCAGAAAGAGCATCCGGCCGTAAATCATGCCATATCAATACATCTCAACTCATCCCCGTCTTCGCATCAAGAAATTAGACTAAGCGGTAGACATACACATACAGTACACAGTATAATGTCATCCGTAGATATCCTTATCTGAGATTCCAGTTTCTACTCATAGGCCTATCTCCCTTATAAGAAAATATAAAGGTCCAATAACATTCCCTTGCGGTCCCCCTCTGGACATTACGGGATTAGACAATTCTTCGGCTACTCTAATTTGGATGACAGAAGCATGTGATACAGATATTAAAATCAAATCCAGAATCGGCATTGCAAGAAGTGTGTCTGAGAAATTGAACAACCTTCTGTGTTACCGTGACCTATGATCCAAAATTCGTTGGCGTGTCGTGAAGTTTCGGTGCTGCTTTACAATGTCGAGGTGTGGATACTAAAAGCTTCGTAAATGAACCTACTACAGGCCTTTGAAATTTGGATACACCTCAGATTGTTGAAACGCAGGAAGGTCACAGCCTGACACAACTGATCATAGGGGACAGGATAGAAGGGAAATTTTGACATAGGTGGCAAAGGACCTCCGGTAGTTATTGAACATCCACGATAGGCATCCATAATGCGAAAAATGCAAAATAGATTAAAAAGGGTACTCCATGATTGTCGGGAATCGTCGGTGAGGAGACAGCGGAAGAAGAAGGGGAAGAAGAAGAAGAAACCAATGCAGTGGTTACGAGGATACATGATTTCTCAGCACCTAAAGGGAGTCCTTCTTTGTCAAAATATCTACGTCGTGGCCTACCTGTTTACTTATACCGAACGGGCCAAAAGTCGCATGTTTTTTATGTCTAAACCAACTGAGCTGGATACTTTTTAAACCCCTTAAGTCACGTATTTCGTCATTGTAATGTTATGAGTAAGAATGCAAGCTGCAACATGGACACATCATTCTATATAGAAATTCCGTCATTCTGACGAATAGAATGGATGTGAGGACACTGTTCATTTTTGATATGGTTTTGAAAATCTGTTAATATTTGTGTGCGGGATTTCTCAATGTAACTATTGCTGACTACAAAACCTGGTGGCCTCCGCTGCTCTATTCATAGGCCTATCTCCCTTATAAGAAAATATAAAGGTCCAATAACATTCCCTTGCGGTCCCCCTCTGAACATTACGGGATTAGACAATTCTTCGGCTACTCTTATTTGGATGACAGAAGCATGTGATACAGATATTAAAATCAAATCCAGAATCAGGATTGCAAGAAGTGTGTTTGAAAATTGAACAACCTTCTGTGTTGCCCATTGATTCGCATGGGAACGGGGTTCCTCGAAATGAAAAAGCAATATTTCAGGTGTCACAATATAACAGTGTTATGTATTCTAGGGACCATTTTGTTATAATATTAACCAGTATATTGATGGTCTCGCAACCTACAACCTACAGTACTCCCAATGCCACTGTGTTGCCATAAAGAAGAATGAATATATGAATATATGAATATAAGGAAAATGGAGGATTTGAAAAATGGAAGGATATATACCGAATGAAGGGGAAATTCAAAGATTCTGGATAACCGTGTATGACTAGGATATCACTGACAAAGTGATTGGTTAAAAAAGATGTTCATTTCAAAATTATTTGTATGGTGTGTACTTCCATAAAAATACTAGTTTCTTAAGTTTTAAGAATTTTCCTTACTAACTGACACGTGAATGATTTTCCAGATCAATATTTTACTTCAACATACAATTGTAAGGAACATGTGACATGTTATGATAAAAATCGTTTTTGAAATCCCGTAAGTCATGACATTTTAAACTAGACTAGCAGCAATTGTAATATTTATACAAGCAAATTGCATACCTCCATGGCATGCTCAATCAAGACTTTAAAATTTCAGATTAAGAAAAGCATACACAAGTTGTCTACGTCATTAGTTATTCAGTTCACCGAGCTCGATAGCTGCAGTCGCTTAAGTGCGGCCAGTATCCAGTATTCGGGAGATAGTAGGTTCGAACCCCACTGTCGGCAGGCCTGAAAATGGTTTTCCGTGTTTTCCCATTTTCACACCAGGCAAATGCTGGGGCTGTACCTTAGCTAAGGCCACGGCCACTTCCTTCCCACTCCTAGCCCTTTCCTGTCCCATCGTCGCCGTAAGACCTATCCGTGTCGGTGCGACGTAAAACAACTAGCAAAAAAAGTTATTCAGTTTTCTTATTTTCCCACAAATTTACAATTCTTGACATAGGAGTTTTTTTAAAAAAATAACCGATTCAAATAGCTTCGTCAAATTCTGAAACTTAACAGTATTGGTCATATGTTTTTACTTAGCTATTTTAATGCTCTTATTGTTTCGGTGGTCATTTTTGAAATTGCACTCTTCTAATTTTCGTACATGCATGCTCCATGTACCTTGTCATAATTAACAACACTACGCTATGGGAGACCATGGACCTGTCGGTAATATTGAAAGATTTTTTTATTTTTTCTTGACAATGTATGATTAGAGCGTTAATTTATCATGCGTGGCTAGTGCATGAATTTGTGTACATAAACAGTATTGAATTTCAAAATGTGGTTCGAAGTTATTGGGATAAATTTTGTTACAGTACTAAGTGGGAATATGTTTATAGAAATGAAAGTTTCTTTGGAATATTATTGTTATGGCATATTCGATGACTGAACTTCCTATTGGAGGAGCGTAAGTTCAAAAGGTGCCGTATACGCTCCTCACAAAAGACCTGTACCAAATTATTTAAAAGTAAAAACAACAATGAAAATTTATATCAAAATATTAAATTTTAGTTGGACATTAATACTTTCTTGATGTGTAGTGCATCTGGGATCGTATTATGCACAAATATTGCTGAACATTTAACTTTTGTCACACATTT
The DNA here is from genome assembly GCF_040414725.1 of Anabrus simplex. Lineage (NCBI taxonomy): Eukaryota > Metazoa > Arthropoda > Insecta > Orthoptera > Tettigoniidae > Anabrus > Anabrus simplex. The sequence goes on from NC_090266.1 coordinate 259,746,426, forward strand.
ATTCGACAACAATGTCAATTCAGTTTCGCTTGAGCTCTCTTTGCGCGAAGGCTTATCAGTTAGGTATGACTTGTGCTGTTTGATATTTTTCAAACTTTACTTGAACAGTTTTTGATTTCATTTTGTTCGTATATTTTACTGTGTTGTAACGGAATACATTCTTGTAAGTGAGACTTTGGTATCGGTTACAGAGTGTAGTTCCGTAGATATTGTAAAATGAAACCCATTTCAAGTGCGAACAACTTAGTGGTGAATGGTTCAGCATCTTTGCCGCTAAACCACGGGGGTAGCTAAATAAAACATGTTAAACTTATTTCGTAATGATCTTACAATAGTGAATAATCCCTCTGTTTATATCTATGCATGTTGGGTATTCAGCCCGAAGACTGGTTTTATCCTCTACAGCTCCGCCAAAAGCTGTCATAAATAGCCTAGGCGTCACTGAAGAGGCATGCTAGGGAAAGGAGGAGTGACTTAGTTTCCCGTTACTTTTCTCGCCGTGCCCGAAGTTGCTATTACATATCACTCTGCCAAGCCCACTGAAATGCATGCACCAACCGACCCTATGAGCAACATTTTCTCACCGTTCATAACAGGGACTGGCTGCATAAGGATTGGCATTACTATCATCGCTCATACCTCGGTCACTTTCATATTGTCAAACCCAAGGATAAGACAGAGGCAGGTCATTGGAAGTAGCAGTTTTATTCCAGCTCACACCAGAAGACATAGAGCACTGTAAACACTACATCCCGCCAGCAAAGGCATATCTGTTTATATAACTTGACAATATAATGCACATTATCTGCCTACTGTAATGAAATTCATATTAGTTACTCGTAGGTTTTACATTTTATTTGAGAGGGTTCCGAATCACATTCGCTACGCCACTGACTGAACGTGGCCATGAAGAGTAAGAGAAGTAGCAGAAGACCAAAGCGTCCATGGTTAAACAGTTTTTAATGATGTCAAAATAAGAGGTGTAGAATCAGACGAGTTCACAGTTTTAATTGCGAATGGGTTATTCACTCAATTTCGTCTTCTCGCTCTTTAGCGGAGTGTCTCTCAGTAGGCTTGGCTGCTAAGATGGGCGACGACGTAGAAATGATTGGGTAAGTGAAGGAGATAGCTGTTACTACGTGAAGGAAGATGAGCAACATGTGTTCACTGGACGGATTTACTCTTTGCTCTGATTCACTCAGAGCATACTGTAATACGTTACGGCTATTTCTCTGTTTCACTACTGATATTTCTGCTCCGGCTAGTTTCAAACGAGCTATTTATTTAGGAATCCCTTGATCTATGAAGTTCACGTACCTACTTACCTGGTGGTTTATTAGCTAAGAGGAAAATAAATCACGGCCCAACTCCGTTATGTTGAGTGAACAGAAGCCAAAGAGAAGCAATTAGGATTATTAAACCTACATGACGCCTGCTTTTCCTTATTGCAAAGTAAGGCCAATCAATCAATAATTAACTATCTGCATTTAGACTGTCGCCCGAGTGGCAGTTTCCCTATCAATTGTTTTCCTAGTTTCTCCTTAAACAATTCCAGAACTTGGAATTTTATCGAATATTTCCAATCCCATACTCGTCCTATAAATGATTAATTTGCCTCAATTTGTCCTCTTGAATTCCAACTTTTTATCTTCTTTCATGTATGTATGTATGTATGTATGTATGTATGTATGTATGTATATATTATTCTACAGCAGAATGACTATTGCCATTAAGTTAATCATGCCTTAGCCTTAGTATCTGATCATTCACTCACTTACGTTTCAGAGCAGGCAAAGCAGACACATATCTGTACAAGTCATGAAGCCACCTGGGGGATGGGAGGTAAAGCCTTCCACTATCCGTAACCTCGGCCCTAACGAGGAACCTTCTTGGGTTGGAGCAGATTGCAAGGAAACTTAAGTGAATAAGTGATCAGTTACTAATGCTAAGGCATAAATAACTTAATGGCAATAGTCAGTCTGTCGTGAAATAATACAGAAAGCATTCTACCACCAATGATAACTTCAGCCCGACTGTCAGCATTACTGCCTTCGATTACCTGTAATAACCTACCCCTAATACCGTAATCCCCTAGCACGGCCAGCATATTTTCCCTTGGTGCTCTGCCATATGCCTTTTCTAGATCTACGTAATATAACAGTCTATACTTCTCATAGAAGTTTTCAATTACTTGACGCACAATGAAAATCTGGTCCTACAGCTCATTTGTGGTCTGAAACCAGACTGGTTTTTATTTGGCACACTCTCCTTACCAAAATGACCGTGAACCCCTTGCCTGGTATACTGATCAATGGATTACATCGACGATAGTTGATGCGATCCTTTCTTTTCCTTTCCTTATACAGGGTCTTTTTTTGGCTCGCTCCGTGTGTCAGGGGAACATGCACGGAAGGCGATAGGGCGACCCGTGACTCATTTGCCGAGAGATATATTGCTTCATGACCGGCTTAGATGATCTAATGCAGTACGGTAGTGATAACCATTGCTTCACAGCAATAGTTTGGTTTAACATCTGTGGTAGTGGTAGCGTGTTCAATGTCTTCGCTTTAAAATAGCGTCGTTTCTGTAGGAATATTAAAGTAATCGTGTGTTTAACGAGCGATGTACACAGTAGAACAGCGTGTATTCATTGTGCTGTGTTATGCGAAGCATTCTTCTTATACAGAGTGCCGCTTTCCATTCATTCGCAAATTTCCTGGCATCCTCCTTCCCCATAAGAGTACGGTACGTAAATTAGTAAAGACGTTCCGCATCACCGGGTCCATTCTTAACAAGAAATCACGCAGGAGACGAACCGTTTTAACAGAGGAAAACTTGACGAAATAGGACTCTCTTGGAAAGAACTCCAACAAAATCCCTGCCGCGTCTCGCCGTACAAGCTAATGTGTCATTACCTTCTGCCCACAAAGAAACAAAACTGTTAAAAGCAAAACTGTGCAAACCCACCCCTGCCCAATATTTAAGAGGACCTGACAGTTTTGCTAGGTTTCTGTATTGTAACTGGTTGCTTCAGTCAGTTCACGATGGGTATGTTGACCCAAAACTTTTATTTTATAGTGATGAAGCATGGCTACAATTAAGTGGCTATGTAAATAGTCAAAACAATCGCTACTGGTGTGCAGAAAATCCCCACCAGCTGCATGTCCGTCCACTTCATAATGTAAAGATAGCAGTTTGGTGCGCAATAAGTGCTCGCAGAATTATAGGGCTAATATTTGTCCGTGAAACAATAAATGCTGATCGATATATAGACCTCATTCCCAGACCATTCTTTCAAGAGCTGACAGAAGAAGATAGGAGTAATGGTTACTTCATGCAAGATAATGCAACGACACACACTTCTAATCGGTCTTTGGAGGTAATACCGGATGTTTTCGAAGATCGTATGGTTACTTATATCTCCTGATTTAAATCCCTGTGATTCTTGCCTGTGGGGGATGCTGAAAGGAAAAATGTATCTGAACAACCCTCATACAAGAGAAAACTACAAGTGATCATTACACAAGTAATTTCGAACATCACACGGGCTGAGATGCGCCGAGTGTCTGCAAACCTATTTACGAGGTGTCAGCCGTGTTTGACAGCTGAGAGAACATTTTGTACGTCACATGTAATGCTCGGAAGGTTTTAGACTAAGGGATGATTCACACTATAGGTACGATCACGCTCTGCTCACGCCACGGTCACAGTCCGATCACAAACAGTAGGTATTCACATTGGGACGAGCAGCCTAAGGGCAAGCTCCGGTCTTGACCACTCAGTTGAGATCAGGTCGTTGTTGCTGTAGAATGTCAGGCGAGTTCTCTACGAGAGAGTTGGCAATTATTGCGATTGCGCTGGATGATGAAGAAGAAGAAAGAAGAAATGTGAACAAAAAATGTAAAAGGAGGACATGTTGGATACATCCAAGTTTAATTAATAGGAAAAATGAAGGGGAATATTATACTTTCTTTCCTCATTTGATGGACAATGAAAGTAAATTTTTACAGTACCTACCTTAGAATGAACATTGGTACCTTCGAAATGATCCTGTCAAAAATTGCTTCCGATCTTCGAAAACAAACTCAACATTTAGAGAAGCCATAACTCCAAGGCAGAAACTGGCTGTGTGTTTGAGGTAAGAGAATATTTCACACGTGCATTACTCTTAGATGAAGGATTTTTTATTGATACTGTCTATATTTAATTTTTATCACAAAGTAACTCATTATTGCAAGAAAAAATTGTCACTATTTTTAAACAAAAAATCTGATGGATGGATACATTCTGATTCTGTATTAAATACTTCATCTCTACTTCACTCACTAATGAAAAATACTTTGCTTTTTATGAAATGTTAGTCTATTGGGTCGAAGGTTTTTACTGTAGAGGCCATCAATGAAAAAAACGTGTCCATGGGATGAGGTACACTTTCATCTTTCTTTGTCATCAGTAAATATTCCATTAATTTTTCTGAAGCACTTCCTTTTGACGCATCATGAGGACTTGCCGGTGATTTCTGTTTGCCTACTTTTCTAACCTGTTGAGTTGGTTGGGTTTTAGCCTCTGTTGCTTCATCGGGTTCATGGTGAATTATGACTGTGTCGTCCTGAGTTTCCTCTCCATCCTCTTAAACAATTTCATCTGATTCAGTGCCAGAACCATCTTCTCTTTTAACAGATGTCACTCGTTCTCTATCTTTCATAAATTCCTCAAGGAAAGACATTTGGTCGTCATATTTCCATTTGAGAATTTTTGGAGCAGCCTGGCCGCTTTTTGGTTTCTGCTTGTTAATGTACCTTCGGTGTTGACTTCTTAAGGATTCCCATCGCTCCTTGCACTCGGCACCTAAAAAAATGGAATTTAAAACTAACTAACAATGTGGTAAAAAAGCACTCATATAATAATAATAATAATAATAATTGTACCGGGCGGTACACCTCCACGCCGCTAGTTTAAAAATGTGCGCCACTTGAAACTCCTCTGCTGGAGGAAGTCTGAACTTTATCTACGGTATTAATTTTCTACTTTATCAGAAGATGTCACTACCTGGAAATTTTGGAGTTTTTGAACTGTCATTTTCGACGTATTTTTGTGTTGCTTGTAGTAAGAAGTGTGAACTTTCTCTTCTAGAGGACACTACTGAAAAACTACAATGGTGCACCCTAGTGCGACGTGAAAGAACTACTTTTTTGGAGAAATTTTTATTTCAAAAGTTTGTTTCTTGTTAAATTTCTTTCTGTTATTGTTTAAGTTGGCTGTATACCCCTCTCTTTCCCCTTGTTTTGTATTTAGCCAATCCCGAATTTCTTTTATTAATTTCTGACCAATCGGATGTATCTTCCCCCAACTTGAATATGTTGCTGTATCCTACCCAATAAAGAGTTTGTGGGAGGGTGTTCTCATTCCCCTAACGCCTCGAACTTTAGCGAGAGTATATAAACTGCTGATTTTAGGGTCTCCGGGCCACTTCTGTTCCATCTTTTCGTGTGTAAAGTACATAGCAGGGGGCGGGAAGCGCCTCTTTCTTCGGCGGCAGTCAACAACCAGGTAATGGCCGATTAATTACTTCTTGTCTTGCTTGCTCAGCAGTTTAACTCTCGGGGCGGGTCCGAAGTTTTTCCATTATGTAACCTTCCTTAAATGTAAAGGAACTTGTACCTATTCTATCTTTTAAACTACATATTGGGATAGAGAGTGCTTAACCCTCTCGAGCTCCCACTCATATTGTTTTGAGGTGAACTTGTTTTCTCAACCTATTCTTCCTTAATATTATGTAAATTTGTCAATTTCTAAAGTCACCTCTTTAGTATGGGATTAGCCCTTGCGTCAGTGGCCTAGAGCCAAATTAGGTTTTGAAACAAATACATTAGGAGTGCAAATCGCCTCCTCTCAAATTGTTGATTTAGAGGTCATGTAATTAACCTTCTTGTCATTTAACAGACCTCAGTAGGTTGGGTATTTTACCCCTGTGTATATGTCCTGAGAGGACAGCTTGAAAGTAGAATTAGGTGTGGCCTTTGACAGGCCTGAATTTTGAGAGCAAGTTGCTCTTTTCCCGAAAATTTTGTTTTCTGCGCGCCTCAAGGAGGCCTTACTGTGTATTTTGGAGCAAGTGCTCCTAGGTATGAATGGGGTTCTCCCCTCTCTGTTGACACTTGTGTTTGGGGTAAAACTGAGCTGATTGCTCAAGGATTGTGATCGCGGGGCTCGAAGCCCAAATCCTGTAAATACTGTAATTGTACTTTTGTTTCCTTGCTACTCTGTACCTGCCATATTTGTTATTTCTTGATTTTAAAAAGAAAATATAACCTTGTTAAATTTTAAATTCACTTTAATTTCGTAGCCTGAGACCTATTCACCACCCCGCACCTTCTTTCACCTCTAACTACCACGGAAAACTCCGTAACAATAATAATAATAATAATAATAATAATAATAATAATAATAATAATAATAATAATAATAATGATAATAATAATAATAATATTTTTTATTATTATTGTGTGTTTCAGATTTCTGGCAACAGAGGATTCTTATAGGACAATCGCATTCAGTTATCGTTTGGGACATTCAACTGTTCAGACAATTGTCTTACAGGTGTGTAAGGCAATAAATAACAATTTACTGCAGGAAGCTATTCCAACACCAAACAAGCAAGACTGGCAGCGAATAGCCGAAGAATTTTGGAATGTGTGGAAGTTCCATAATTGCTTGGGTGCCCTTGATGGAAAACACGTAGTTATCGAAGCACCAGGAAAAAGTGGGTCCCAATATTTTAACTGCAAAAAGACATTTTCTATTGTTCTCTTAGGTCTCTGTGATGCTAACTACCATTTTATTGCCGTGGACATTAGATCTTACGGCAGAAACAGCGATGGAGGTGTGTTTGCTAATTCCAAGTTTGGAAAAGCCCTCGAGAAAGGAACGTTAGATATACCAGAGGACACTACACTACCTGGGGGAGACGCGGTTCTAGGCGTTCTACCGTACGTAATAGTTGCGGATGAGGCATTTCCACTAAAGTGATATTTAACGAGGCCTTAGCCAGGATCTCAGACAGAGCAAGATACTGAAAAAGAATTTTCAATTACAGATTATCTCGTGCCCGAAGAGTAATTGAGTGTACGTTTGGGATTCTAGCGCAAACGTTCAGGTTCTTTTTAAGGAGACTGAAAGCAGATCCTAAAATCCTACTAGTATTGTTCTGTCAGCATGCATTGTTCACAATATCATTGGAAATAATGCAGGAACATCGTTGGAATGTACGAGTATGCTTCCTAACAAGGATAGGATACATAACTTGAGAAGACAAGGGGGAAACGCTCCATATGAGGCGTTCGCTGTAAGAAAAAAATTCAAAATCTTTCTGAATTCACCAGATGGACTTGTATTTTGGCAATATGATAAGATATGACACTTTCAGATGGATAAGCTTACTCACCTTCAAGCTTCAAATGAACTGCAATGTCCTGCCAGGCATTCCTTTTTGCAAAATTGTCGCTGTAACGTGATGAACTGATGTCATACAACATGGGCTTGCTCCTTAACATTTCAGTCAATGCATCATCTGAAAAGGATATAAAAATTCATGTGTTATTCTCTATTAATGTAACTTCATATTTGTAATCTAACTGCACAGAAACACTGAATTTTGAGTGTATACAAATTATGCATTTTCTTTTTGTTAGTTGTTTTACGTCGCACCGACACAGATAGGTCTTATGGCGACGATGGGACAGGGAAGGGCTAGGAGTGGGAAGGAAGCGGCCGTGGCCTTAATTAAGGTACAGCCCCAGCATTTGCCTGGTGTGAAAATGGGAAACCACAGAAAACCATTTTCAGGGCTGCCGACGTAGGGTTCGAACCTACAATCTCCCGAATACTGGACACTGGCCGCACTTAAGCGACTGCAGCTATCGAGCTCGGTAATTATGCATTTGTAGGTAGTCTCAGTTCATTTTTTTAAAAATTTGTGTACTAATGTTTAGTCACAACCTTTTGAAATTCAGTAATGAATTGTAATTATCGCCATACAGTAACTTGTAAATACACTAGACACATTAAATACGTGAGATATGTTGTACTACTTACCTTTCTCAAAATTCCACGTAGAACAACCTTTACTTCTACTCATGTTAATATGAAGCAAAAAGTCGCGGATATAGCGGATTCAGATCTGCCACTTCTTCTTTAAAAATCTAGAAAAGTACCGAACTTCAAAGTGATACCACACTAGCGACTGAAAGCTGGGGTGGGGACTGATAAGCGCAGGCACTTCTGTACCCTCGCATGTGCGCTGCTTGCGCGTGGTGTATTCACACTGCCGGTCCGCTCATGGAACGGTACGATCACGCTCCGGTCAAATATTCTTTGGGAAGATCGTTGCCTGCTCGTGCTCGTACCGTGACCGTACTGTGATCGCTAGTGTGTACAGTTCTCATCAAATCAGTTCAATAATAGCTGACTGGACCGCGACCTTGGCGTGAGCGTACCGTGATCGTACCCATAATGTGAATCAACCCTAATGGTTTCACTAGAAATGGATTTCTATAAGTGTGAATTGCCGTGAGTAGCGGGGAGGAGAAGCGCGCATTATACCGGCTAGCGACGGAGTGTCATTGCGCCAGCCATACCGTGCGCTGAGTTGTGCTGCGGAACGAGCTAAACAAATACCCTGTAGATAGGTGCAATTAGTGCTTTCATACAATCAACCTTACAGTCCCTGCTTGCCGGGCTGAGTGGCTCAGACGGTTGAGGCACTGGCCTTCTGACCCCAACTTGGTAGGTTCGATCCTGACTCAGTCCGGTGGTATTTGAAGGTGCTCAAATTCGTCAGCCTCATGTCGGTAGATTTACTGGCACTTAAAACAACTCCTGCGGGACTAAATTCCGGCACCTCGGCGTCTCCGGAAACCGTAAAAATAGTTAGTGGGGCGTAAAGCAGAATAACTTTATTACATTCGATGCTAATCCTATTATTCTATGAAGCCATTTCATCCCTGCCCTCCCAGTATATTTCACCATTTCAGGTCAAATTTGATCTGTTCCTGCTGCTTTATATTAACGTAGTTTATTTAACTCATTTTTTACTACCTTGAGTGAAATTTCGCCGTTTCCTTGTTCTCCTCCTCACGAACTTCATTGCTCGGAACCTCCTCGGGAATATTTAATTTTACGCTGAAAAGATTTTCAAAGTATTCCTTCCACCTGACCAGTGATCCACTAGGATCTACGATGAGTTCATCTGATTCATCCAACACACTTATTTCGCTTCCACCCTACAACATCCTTTATTACAGTCCGGAAAGATTTCCTTTCCGCTTGAAGAAAACTTTACCGGCTATTACTGAATTCTTCTCATTATTTCTTCTTCTTTTCAACAATGATTTGTTTCGCTCTTTCTTTCATCTACGCATAGTCGCTCGAAAAATAATGACGATATGGTACTGTATGTTCCTCGTATTTGATGTTATATTAGACTTACTTTTTTATTATTATTATGAGACTAGCTGATGAACCCGTGCTTCGCTACGGAATTCTACCTTGTGTCCAGAATTCTAGGTTAGGTAGTGTACACGCCGTGAGCAAGATTGTATTAAATTTCATAGCTCTTAACGTTACCCTAGAAATGCGACGGGGAATTCACCAAACGTGTTTTCTCAAATGAAAACTGGGTTAGGGCATTTTCATTGTCAATGTAGGCCCACTTGCCTACCATCCGTCACAATTAGGTTGGGGACTTTTCATTATAATATCAGGCACTCACACTCCACCTGTCTTTTCACATCCTCAGAAAGACTGTCTTAGTGGTTCTCCCAAATGAAATGAACATAGGTCATTACAATGACGTCAGTAGGAATGGCGCGATTAAAACAATGCTTTCCTATGAAATAGTCGATCAAATGTAAAACCACACATTTTCTCACTTTTAACGAACGCTGCCGATCCGACAGTCCAATGTTCCAGAGCTGGAATGACCAAGCCGCAGACAGCCGTGATCCTTGAACACTCTTCGTCTTTTTTCGGCGGGGGGAGTCGAATAGTGCAGAGTCCCAGGGCATAAACTATGTCTTTTTACTAATATGTTTCCTAGGAGTACCCGATGAGACGGAAAATCTCAATTCAGTACACTGGCGCCGGAAACATCTATCTGACTTGGAGGCAAATTTTTCCTCCAAGCCATAGCAGAAACCCCCTGTTCACTACTAATCTATATATATATATAAAATAAGAGGTTTGTCTGTACATTGCTCAGAATTTGAAAATAATGGTATTTCTGTATCAGTCATGTCGACTGTAACCAGGAAATGCACCTTTTACTTTTTCGTAATTTCTGTCTGTCTGTCTGTCTGTCTGTCTGTCTGTCTGTCTGTCTGTCTGTACACGCATCACGAGAATAGGCTGAAGATAATATAATGAAAATCGGTATGTAAAGTCAGGGTATGAACCACTAAAATCTAGGCTATAAGTAATTTTATTAACTCTGAGTGAAATGGTAGTTTAGGGGAAGGCCTAAAATTTAATTCTCAAATGTTTATATTATTAGTGGTCCTATCGATAAATAATGCATAACTAAAGTTATACAGAATTAAATTTCCGATCATTTATGTCTTTTACATTTTTACCGTAACGGCTATGATAACACAGATATTCATGAATTTGTATTTTTGTTGCTAAGTCCATATCAACGCCGAGCCACGAGAGAATGGGTTAACAGAATTTAATGAAAATCGGTATAGGCCTATAGAGTCGGGGAATAAGAAACTACAGTCTAGGCTGTAAACATTTTTCTTCATCCTGGATGAAATTGTAGTTTAGGGGAAGGCATCAAATATTTAACTTTTAAGTACCTATGTTATTGGCCTTATCGAAAAGTACTACATAACAAAAGTTAGAGAGAATACAATTTCCGATTATTTGTGTTTTGTTCTGTTTTACCGTACTGACTATGATAAGAGTGGTATTTCTGAGTCGGAAGAACACTAAATGTGAAGGCCTACAATATCGAAAGCTCATAAAATTTATCAACAATAACATTACATTGACCATTGTTTGTTGTGATGTTTTTGTTGATAAATTTTATGAGCTTTCGATACTGTAGGCCTTCACATTTAGTTTTCTTCTGACTGAAATACCACTGTTATCATAGTCGTCTGTAGCTACTTGCATGGTCTTCATCGCTCTAGTGGATACATGATACTTACTCAAAGGTTTATCAAGAACATACTTCGCTTTACAATACAATGTGCTCATTCCTTTTCGAGCGACTGTACATTTCTGAGTAGCCTGGTTACAAACATGCCCAACTCCATTTTTAAACTGAGGTTATGGTTCACTCTTATATTAAAGAATACGGGGAATATGATTATAAGGTTCCTTAGCATTTTAATCGACCGTAAGACTGTTAATTTATCATTACAAATTCAACCTAGGTTTCAAAACAGTTCCAATTTTTTAAAGCGCTGTAATAAAATCGACCAATCGTAACTTTTAATTTAATCACGTGACCGTCACAAGCGTTCGTGGGAACTGGGAGTAAACAAACGATTGCTGTACTAGAATTTTGTAGCAGTGTTAATCATTTCATTTTACCGTAAACATAATTGGTTATACATCGAAAGGTCACTTTGTGACATGGAGAAATATATGAAAGAGACGCCTCGTGGTAAAAGCAGGAATGAAGTCGCCAGACTGGCAGTTATACTGCATCAATTTGACTATTGTTTTTGGACATTCTACTGGAAAATTGGCGGTAAGTAAAGAGAATGTCGATATATTCCTTGTTTGAACACGAAATGCCATCTAATGAAGTGGTTTCCGCAGTGCTTAATGAACTACACAGGGGTATGTGAACGAATCGTATCTATGCAATTTCATTATAATGTTTGGCGTATATGGAGGATAATAATGGCTTTTATGCAAATTAAGATGAAAATCAGCGAAATACCAATATTACATTTATTGGCTAGTTGCTTTACGTCGCACCGACACAGATAGGTCTTATGGTGACGATGGGATAGGAAAGGCCTAGGAGTTGGAATGAAGCGGCCGTGGCCTTAATTATGGTACAGCCCCAGCATTTGCCTGGTATGAAAATGGGAAAACACAGAAAACTATCTTCAGGGCTGCCGACAATGAGATTCGAACCCACTATCTCCCGGATGCAAGCTCACAGCCGCGCACCTCTAACCGAACGGCCAACTCGCCCGGTGCCCCAATATTACCACAGAAATATATATACATACCTTACTACATTACGACTATGAATTCAACTACATCACTGCGCTTGTTCATTTAACACTTTTGTGTGTTCAGTCTTTGCTCACTGAACTTATTTGAACTCCTTTGCTTTGCTTCATGTTACTTGGTGGGGCGACTTCTTGACTTGTGCCCATAACTCATTAATTCATATAGTTATTGGTCCAGGGATCATGCTATTTTTCTTTAAACAAAACTTTTTTGTGTTACTTACGGTATACATTTCACCTCAATTTTTCCGCTTGAACTGCCCGCGTTAGTCAAGATGTACAAAGAGATTCAGAACTCAAAGACATAGCATTTTCATTCGTCGGTTCTAGCCCTGGACCTCGCGAAATAAACAAGACACGGTACGATGAAGCGGAACACCATAGAAGAGATTCATGTCTACAGCGAAATAGTCGCCGTAATTACGTATCGATATTTCTCTAATAATAATGGTATATGTTACCGTATTTTTTGTGGTAGGTAGAGGTGAAAGAAGGTGCGGGTGTGAACGGGTCTCAAACTACGAAATTAAAGTTAATGTAAAATTGAACAAGGTTATATTCTCTTTCCAAAATTCAGAAATAACACGAAAGACAGGTACAGAGTAGCAAGGCAATAAAAGTACAATTACAATATTTACAGGATTTGGGCTTCGAGTCCCAACCTCACAATTCTTGAGCAATTAGCCCAGTTTTACCCCAACACAAGTTTCAACAGAGGGGCAGAAAACCCCATTCATGCCCAGGAGCACTTGCTCCAAATTACACAGTAAGGCCTCCTTGAGGCGCGCAAAAAACAAAATTTTCAAGAAAGAGCAACTTGCTCTCAAAATTTAAGCCTGTCAAAGGCCACACCTAATTCCACCTTCAAGCTGTCCTCTAAGGACATATACACAGGGGCAAAATACCCAACCTACTGAGGTCTATTAAGTGAGAAAAAGGTTAATTACATGACCTCTAAAATAACAATTTGAGAGGAGGCGATCTGCACTCCTAATGCATTTGTTTTAAAACCTAGTCTGGCTCTAGGCCACTAATGCAAGGGCTAATCCCATACTACAGAGGTGACTTTAGAAAAGAACAATTTACTTTACATTAAGGAAGAATCAGTTGTGAGAAATAAGTTCACCTCAAAACAATATGAGTGGGAGCTCGAGAGGGTTAAGCACTCTCTATCCCAATATGTAGCTTGAAAGATAGAATAAATACAAGGTATCTTTACATTTTAGGGAAAGTTACATGGTGGAAACGCTTCGGACCCGCCCCGAGAGTTAAACTGCTGAGCTAGCAAGAAAAGTAGTTATTAAATGGCCATTACCTGGTTGTTGAACTGCTGCCCGAAGAAAGAGGCGCTTCCCGCCCCCTGCTATGTACTTTACACACTGAAAGATGGTAGAGAAGTGGCACAGAGACCCGAAAATCAGCAGTTTATATACTCTCGCGGAAAGTTCGAGGCGTTTTTGGAATGAGAACACCCTCCCACAAGGATTTTATTGGTTCACCAAGAAACACCCCTACACAATACGAGGAAGAAACATATTATTGGTGGAAAATTAATTAAAGAAATTCGAGATTGGCTAAATTCAAAACAAGGGGAAAGAAAGGGGTATACAGCCAACTTAAACAATAACAGAAAGAAATTTAACAAGAAACAAACTTTTGAAATAAAAATTTCTCCAAAAAACAGTTCTTTCACTTCGCACTAGGGTGCACCATTGTAGTTTTTCAGTAGTGTCCTCTAGAAGAGAAAGTTCACACTTCTTACTACAGGTAAAACAAAAATACATCAAAAATGACCCAGTTCAAAAACTCCAAAATTTCCAAGTAGTGACATCTTCTGAGAAACTTGAAAATTAATACCGTAGATAAAGTTCAGACTTCCTGGAGCAGAGGAGTTTCAACTGGCGCAAATTTTAAATAAGCGGTGTGGAGGTGTACCGCCCGGTACAGTATACATTAATTTACCGCAAATTTTACTGTTTATTTGTGTGAGAGCAATAATTATCCTTCATTTAGGACAACAGTTACGATGGAATTTCGTGGATACGTTTCGTTCACGTAACCCTGCAGAGTAAAGCAGATTCGGGTGCTCTCAGTAATGAACACACTATGGGTCTCATTGCTGATGGCAACCCGGGACAAAGTAAGAACACTACACATTCGACAGTGTGCTTTACATGGTTATCCCATACTTAACTAAACATTCAGAAGGTGGAAATTGTTTTCCCTGTTGCGGCCATTTTTTCATGCCTAGTGATAGAGTTTTTGCAACAGTTGGAAGACATTTCAAGAAAGTGGAAAAAGTTGTTCTAATGGAAGATTACCAGGTTGAGGAAACACGAAATGGGCAAAACTCCTGAAAACCCATTGGAATAATTTTGATTGATAAGCTGAAGCTGAAACATGTGTGAAAGATCTTGGTGCACTTCATTGTAAAATTTCACAGATTAAAAGACTTGTGCTTACTAAAAAGTCAAACTTAGTCACTGTTAGTGGGGAACTCAACTATAATTTTGCGATCTCGCAATCTTTGTTAGTTATAGTACAAGGTAAACGACCGAAAGATATAAATCCTACAGAACTAGTTTCTGGCATCAGAGGAAAGCCATTCAAGAAACAAGATGTCAGAATTATGTTTCAGAAATATTAAGGAGAATAATGGAACACAAGTGACAAACTGATATGGTTTCAAAAAGATCATTGACGAAATGACACCAAACCAGAGGTACCTGCTGAAGTTTATTGCTGTTATCGCCTCAATCAGAACACCACGGGTGATTCTGAAGTTGTTGAAGGGATTGTGTACTTTCAAAAACTGAAAACTATCGTAGAATGTATGTTAGATCCACTTTCTGAAATTTGTCTCATTAAAAATATAATTACATTTTCTTCATTAAAATTGAGATTTGTAAGTTTTGTTTAATGCACCTATCATAAGTTTTAGCAATACTGAACATTTTACAATGTTAAATCAGTGCTTTACGTAGAGGTAAATTACAGTTAGTTACAAAAGCTATCAACCCCATTCTATTTTTACAAACATGACCAAAGACATACTTCAACAGTGTTTTTAAAATTAACTGTGCAACATCACTTGAAAGTATTTGTGAAAATACAATTCTGATGCCACAAAGATACATACATACATACTGTACCAGGAAGGCCTAGGTCCTGGCACATATAAATTAAAAACTTTATTTCCAGCATACAATTCCATTCCGATATGTGAACAGCTGAATGAAAGAACATTCTAGTTCCTACCAGACTCCACGAGCAAGACAGGCAAGGTCAAGTGACGTCACTGCCGCTTGTAACTTGCCTCCCCTATAGACGTTTCTCGAAGTTTTTTCATGAACGTTTTAACGCCTGGACAGATTAAAACAGGACCAATGCTAAATTGTAGCTGACATTATAAAAGTAAAACCCTGCAAATTTCAAGTCAATCTGTCCAGTAGTTTTTGAAATATAACAATTTAAAGTTTGGAAAGAATGAGCACTCTTCGTCACATGATTCATAGCGCCGCCCACCTGGCGGGGATATATAGGCCACTATGTCAAGGCCAGGAAACAGAGAGGCAGAGGGAGAGAAAGCAGTCTGACCCTCGTGGCGAGTACAATCTGTCAGTGCAGTCTCGTCAGTGAAGAACGTATGTTCCGTCGCGTTTCGCGAGTACGTAGTTATGGCCATAATCGAACGCCGTTGAACTTGTAAAGAACGTCGCACCGTACTTATTCTAACGTGCCGGGACGACGATAAAATACTAGACATTTCCGGAATATAACACTTGTGGAATTATTGGAGTGAGAATTCAAGTATTTGATATTTACAGACTAGTACATGGCATTGTGGACTTTGTTAATTTTGCGTAATAGTGAACTACGACGACACCTCAAATTATCGTGTTTGATAAACAGAAACCATCATTTACGACAACTTTGATTATTCTAGGACTCATTTCTTTTAAGACAGTACATCCTTGAACTGTGTGTAACTTTATTTTCTCAGTGTTAGTGCCATATCAGGACAAGACTTTACTGTTTTTCCAGTAATAAACTCGGTAAACATTAAGAAATTTTTATTAGATAATTCATGCTAGTATAATATAATCACGACCAGAAAATCATCTCAATCTGCTTATGATAGTGGCTAAAAATTAATCCACATTGCATTTTCAAGTGTTTGAACTGTGCTTACTACTTCACGACCGTATTTTCAGACGTTATCAGTGACGATTTTAAACTGTGTCTTATGCAGCAAGAACTGTAATTATTAATTTAACATCATAAAATTAGAATATGAACTGAACTGTGTTTTACGACAGTGAGTGATAAAACATCCGTGATTACTAAAATTAATCGTGCCAATTGAACTTTCCGTGTGCTAATGTCACTTCCAAGAGCAGCGGAAATCTTGGTGAAATACTACAAGATCCAGTTACATCAAACATCATTTCATCTATGGTACCCATCGAGGGACGTCAACGTGGTCTCTTCATGGAACATCGCCGAGTTCGAGTCTCCGTCCGCACTTCGCGGAATGTTCCAGACTCCCATTCTCCACTTCAACATTCGTAAGCTGATTTTTCTTTTCTGAGTGAGTAGTCACAAACTGACTGACTTTTTGCAAAACTATTAATCCAGAACAGTGATATTCCAGTGCTACGTTGGTATAATATTTCATAATTTTCATCATTTCTAAGAAGTTCACATTTGCTTATAAATTTATTTTTCAAATTTAATAACTAATTCACATTCACATTACGTAGAAGATCTTTAGGGTTTCTCAAGTGTTTTATGATCCTTAATTTCAATTCTAACAAACTGAGAAACATTCAACAAGAACTTAAATCTTTATTTCAACTTTTCAATAATAAGTGTGTGTGTTCATTTTATGATTTAAGACTTAGAAAGACTAGGTGCAAAATTGATACTTAGTGTTTTCATAAAAGTTAAAAAGACTATAGGATATCAATGTCCCATGGAGGAGTGATATTTATTTACTTTTTCGAACTGATTTCAAGAAGATCTCCGTTTAAACCTTTGATTTTGACAGATTTTGATGAAAGCTTTGAGTCCTATATTAAGATTGCAGGGTGATGAACCTTTGAATATTATTAATAAATTATTTGGAAAAAGTATAACCAACTATTATTCGCCCTGCGATTCTATCCTTCCCTGTATCGGCTCCAAAATCACCGTACACTACCTGAGGTCCTTCTCATGCCCAAAACACACGAACCTTTCCTGGTACAATACATACATACATTACTATTAAAGACTGTTATGCCTTCCAGCAGTCAGTCTGTAAGCCTCTCTGAATTTACTAAACGTCGCCACAATCCTCTATTTGCAACTAGTGCTGTGGCCTCATTTAGTTCTCTACCACTTAATCTTTAAATCGTTAGAAACGTAGTCTAACCACCGTCGTCTTGGTCTCCCTCTACTTCTCTTACCCTCCATAACAGAGTTCATTATTCTCCTAGGTAACCTATCCACCTCCGTTCGCCTCACGTGACCCCACCACCTAAGTCGGGTTATGCGTACAGCTTCATCCATCGAGTTCATTACCAACTTACCCTTTATCTCCTCATTCCGAGTACCCTCCTGCCATTGTTTCCACCTGTTTGTACCAGCAATCATTCTCGCTACTTTCATGTCTGTTACTTCTAACTTATGAATAAGATATCCTGAGTCCACCCTGCTTTCGCTCCCGTAAAGCGAAGTTGGTCTGAAAACAGACCGATGTAAAGATAGTTTCGTCTGGGAGCTGACTTCCTTCTTACAGAATACTGTTGATCGCAACTGCGAGCTCACTGCATTAGCTTTACTACACCTTGATTCAATCTCACTTACTATATTACCATCCTGGGAGAACACACAACCTAAATACTTGAAATTATCGACCTGTTCTAGTTTTGTATCACCAATCTGACATTCAATTCTGTTGAATTTCTTACCTACTGACATCAATTTAGTCTTCGAGAGGCTAATTTTCATACCATACTCATTGCACCTATTTTCATTGCAAGATATTAGACTTCAGGCTTTCAGTACAATCTGCCATTAAGACCAAGTCGTCAGCATAGGCGAGACTGCTTACTACATTTTCACCTAACTGAATACCTCCCTGCCATTTTATACATTTCAGCAGATGATCCATGTAAACTACGAACAGCAGAGGTGAAAGATTACAGCCTTATCTAACTCTTCTAAGTACCCTGAACCAAGAACTCATTCTACCATCATTTCTCACTGAAGCCCAATTGTCAACATAAATGCCTTTGATTGATTTTAATAATCTACCTTTAATTCCATAGTCCCCAGTATGGCGAACATCTTTTCCCTCGGTACCTTGCCATATGCTTTCTCTAGATCTACGAAACATAAACACAACTGCCTATTTCTCTCGTAACATTTTTCAATTAACTGGGTCATACTGAAAATCTGATCCTGACAGCCCCTCTGTGGTCTGAAACCACACTGGTTTTCATCCAACTTCCTCTCAACTACTGATCGCACCCTCCGTTCCAAGATGCTAGTGAATACTTTGCCTGGTATACTAATCAATGAGATACCTCGATAGTTGTTGCAATCCTTCCTGTTCCCTTGCTTATAGATAGGTGCAATTACTACTTTTGTCCAAACTGAAGGTACATTACCAACACTCCATGCTAATTTTACTACTCTATGAGGCCATTTCATCCCTGCCTTCCCACTCTACTTCACCATCTCAGGTCTAATTTCGTCTATTCCTGCTGCGTTATGAAAATTGAGTTTATTTACCATCATTTCCAATTCCTCAAGCGTAATTTCACCATCATAATTTTCCTCCTCCCCATGAGCTTGGCTGTTCGCAACACCACTAGGAAGATCTTTTACGTTGAGAAGATGTTCAAAATATTCCCTACACCTCTCCAGAGATTCCCTGGGATCTATTATGAGTTCACCTGAATTACTCAAAACAGTGTTCATTTCCTTTCTCCCTTCCTAAGATTCTTTATTACTGTCCAAAAAGGTTTAACTGCTGCTTGACCTAGCCTTTCCAGGTTATTACCAAAATCTTCCCACGACTTCCTTTTGGATTCAACAACTATTTGTTTCGCTCCGTTTCTTTCATCTACGTACAAATCCCTGTCTGCCTCGGCCCTTGTTTGGAGCCATTTCTGATAAGCCTTCTTTTTACGTTTATAAGCTGCCTTCACTTCATCATTCCACCAAGATGTTCGCCCTTTCCCATCTTTACACACAGTTGTTCACAGGCATTCCCTTGCTGGTTCTACTACAGCATCCCTGAATGCCATCCATTCTCTTTCTATATCCTGAACCTGCTTACTGTCCACTGTTCGAAACTTCTCACTGATCACATCCATGTACTTCTGTCTAATTTCCTCGTCCTGGAGATTTTCTACACTTATTCATTTGCAGACAGATTTAACTTTCTCTACCCTAGGCCTAGAGATACTTAGATCACTACAGATCAGATAGTGGTCTGTATCATCAAAAAATCCCCGGAAAACTAGTGCATTCCTAACAGATTTCCTGAATTCAAAGTCGGTTATGTTATAGTCTATTATGGATCTGGTACCCCTAGCCTCCCATGTGTAGCGGTGAATAGCCTTATGCTTGAAGAATGTATTCGTAACTGCTAAGCCCATACTAGCACAGAAGTCCAGCAAATTCTTCCCATTCCCATTAGCTTCCATATCTTCCCCACATTTACCAATTACCCTTTCATATCCTTCAGTTCTATTTCCAACTCTCGCATTGAAAACACCCATTAGCACTATTCTATCCTTGCTGTTTACCCTGACCACGATGTCACTCAATGCTTCATAAAACTTGTCAACTTCGTCCTCATCTGCACCCTCACATGGTGAATACACTGAGACAGTTCTCGTCCTAATTCCTTCAACTGCCATATCTACCAACATCATTCGCTCATTTACGTGCCTAACAGAAACTATGTTGCGTGCAATTGTATTCCTGATAAACAGCCCTACCCCAGACTCTGCCCTTCCCTTTCTAACACCCGTCAAGTACACTTTATAATCTCCTATCTCTTCCTCGTTATCTCCCCTTACCCGAATATCACTTACTCCTAGTACATCCAGATGCATCCTCTTCGCTGACTCAGCCAGTTCTACTTTCTTTCTCTCGTAAGCACCATTAATATAGCTCCCCATCGAATTTCATTTCGTTCGCCAAGTTGTTTCCAAGGAGTCCCTCGCCTGTCAAATGGGAGTGGGACTCCATTACTCCCATAGGTCCGAGGCTTGCTTAAAATGTTCTGAGCTCGGTAAATTCATGAAGCAGGATGCTACCCTACTTGCACATAGTCCAAGTGAGGATCTCTCCTCTAATGGGTTATGGACCACCGGTAGATTGCATAGTCCTAGCCACCTGAGCACAAGGAGGGCCATGACTCAGAATATGTCCGAGATGCCCACTCCCAGGACACAGGACCGACTCTCAGGACCACTTACTACGCCACTCAGCCGTTGCCTATGTTTCACGAACTACTACGTGACTACAGTAACCCACACCATGAGCCATTGCCACAAAGAATCTGCATTTTAAAATATTAAATCGGAAGACAGGCAGGAAATGTATAAAACAGTTTATTTCCTCACCTGTGAAATGTTAAGAGACGGAGGTGGCCATGTTTGCAACTCGACTACTCTTCCACATCAGTTCTTCTTTGCAGAAATTTTTGATACACCTTATTCTTACGTTTAATGACTTTAATGACTTCATCATTCAACCAAGATGTTTTCTTTTTCTCATCTTTACACGGAGTTGTTCCTAGGCATTCTGTTGCCATTTCTACTACATAGTCTCTGTATGCTACCTATTCTCTTTCTACATCCTGACTGTCCATTCTATGGACCTTTCTACTACAGTAGTCATATCCACGCACGTCTGTCTAACTTCCACGTATCTCCTGGTCTGCGAGACAGACTTCACTTCCTCCGTTCTAGTTCTAGTGAGAGCTCACTGCAGATCAGATAATGGTCTGATTCATCGAAAAATCTCTGGAATACTCGTGCATTCGTAAGAGATGTTCTTAATTCAAAGTCAGTTAAGATAATTGTAGTCTAGATCCGCTGTCCCTATCATCCCACGTGGAACGTACCTATGCCTATGAATTCACAACTACTACGCCCATAACAGCCTAGAAGTCCTGTAAACGCTTCCAGTTCTTATTTACTGCCATATTTTTCGATATTTACCTATCTCCTCTTAATATCCTTCAGTTATATTGCCAATGTTCTCCCATGTGCACTATCCCATGACTACAATGTTACTCAGTGCTTCACAGAACTTGTACTCTTCATACTAATCTACTCCCTCACATGATGAATATACAGACAATTTTCGTCCTAATTCCTCCTAGGGGCCGATGCCCTTCGATGTTAGGCCCCTTGAAAACACAAGCAACAAGCAATTCCTCCTAGCGCTAAATACATCCAATTCATTAGGCTAAATTACGTGCCTGACAGAAACTACAGTATGTTGCGTGCTCAAATGAACAGTCTTACCCTAGGCTCTGCCCTTCCCCTTTTAATACTTGTTAGGTACACCTTATTATCTCCTATCTCTTCGTCATTATCACCCCTTACCAGAACATCGTTGATTTCTAACAAATCCAGACGCATCCTCTTTGATGGCTCAGGCACTTCTGCCTTCCTTCTTCGATAAGACACATTTAGAAAAATGCTATTTGTTCGGGGCGTCGACCCATGTGGATCTTTTGCCCCTACTGGCACTATATTGTATGAACGTGCGTGTAATTGGAATGGCGGTAGTGTGGAATGTTGTGTGTGAGGAAAGGAAGATTAAGGACGTCACAAGTACCCAGTTCCCAGGCCAGGAATATTAATCATTAAATTAAAACCCCCTGACCCGAACGGGAATCGAACCTGGGGCCACCGGGTGACAAATGGACGCGTTGCCCCCTACACCGCGGGGCCGGACCATAAGACACATTAGTATTGATTGCACCCCACGGAATTCCATTTCGTTCGCAAACTTGTTTCCAAGGAGTCCCTGACCTATTGGAAGGAAGTGGAACTCCGTCACTCCCGTAGGCGCAAGGCTCGCTTAAAATATTTCGAGCTCCGCAGTTTCTGTGTAGTAGGATGCTTCTGGAGAAGGTGAGTGGCATCTGCCGTTAAGGGGAAACTGCGTGTTACTGTGGTGGAGGATAGTGTTGCATGTGGTGTATGAGTTGCAGGGTTATTAGGGACAGCACAACTATCCAGTCCCCGATCCAAGGAATTTCATCATTTAAGATCAAAATTCTCTACCCATCTGGGAATCGAACCCGGGGCTACTACTCTGAACATTAAGCCAATGAGCCACACTTTTGCTGATGTTGCCATAGAACATAGCAATACCCCGATTTTTACACTGGAACCAAATTCCTTCAGCAAAACTGAATAATTATCTGCTGGATTTAGGTTGAAAAATGTCTACCGTCAGAGTCGAGTGATAATCACCTGACATTCCTGGTCCTTTTACATTCAAAATGATTTTCTATGGTAGAACATTCCAGATTAATCCGATCTCCTCGTTCCTCACGTGAACGGGGAAAAAGCGAGAATGCAAGTACAAAGAATGGGACTTGAGGACCTTCGCGTAATTTTGACGGAGGACAGACAAATTGTTCATAATAAACTGCTTCATAATTTCGTATAATTTCTGAACGGATTTCCATACTACAGTTCGAACTTCAAACCTTCTTCAAACGAAGGTTCAATCAGAATATACCCTGTGAATAGCGAATCAACAAATATATCTTCTTTGATTTTGATTATGTATCTTCCGGAACTTGTTTTTTTGCATTGATGCATTTTTTTGTTGAGATGTAATATAACGTTTAAGTTATCCAAACTTTCGAACGTAAAATGATTTATGAGAACGCTAGAACATATCTGGAGAAGTAATAAAATACATTTGAAAAATGTTTTCTCTTCCAGGTGTGCTGGAGTGTTTCATAAATGTGTATTTTGTGTTCGACGGACTGAAAATCTTAAAGGTTACATTGATGAAGTGGGGACTTCGGCAGTAAGATACATCACATTTCAGTGATTTTTTAATCAGGCCCGTCTCGTTATGGAAGGTAAGTAAATTTTCTCTTAAGACGCAAGAAGAATTGTTGATTTACTATATTATTGTAAAAACGTCACTCTTTAGCAATTTCATTTTATATTTCTTGTCCCTGTCGTCTCGCTCAGAAAGGAAGCACCATAACTTTGTTTACTGAGTGGCCAAAAGTCACGGGAAGGAGTGTCCCATTAGAAAATGTGCCGTGTATGACCCCTGAGTGTTGCGGCGTAGCTGAACAGTCTGTCACAGACACCAGTGTCGGCAACACGTCGCGAGTTAACCGACTTTGAACGTGAGATGATCATCGGCGCACGGCGCATTGCGGAGATTACACTCGAATTCGGGTTTCCGAGGTTAACAGTGTCGAGGGTGGATCCTCAATATCGCAGAGATAATGTTACCACCCTCGTAAACCGCCCCACGGGAAGACCACAGGTGTTTAACGAACGAACATCACGTCGCCTCCGCAGAACCATACTGGGCGCTCGACGGGCTACTGTGAGTCAGATCACCGCCCAGTTGAAGGTTGTGAGTCAGGAAGCCATTTCTAGCAGAACTGTAAGGAGGCAACTGCACCGCATAGGCTTCCCCAGCCGACGACCAACTCGTGGCCCTTTGCTGACACCTCGACACAGAGCTCAACGACGAGCATGGGCCCACGAACATCGACAATGGACCATGGAACAGTGGTGGCGTGTGGTATGGTCCGATGAATCGCGGTTCTGGTTGTATCGAGCTGATGGGCGCATGAGAGTGTGGCGTATACCCCATGAAGCTATGGATCTTGCGTGTCAATTAGGTTGTGTTCAGGCGGGTGGTGGGCGGTGTTCTCATGGTCACAATTAGGCCCCATTGAGGGCTGCAGGGAGCGCTGACAGGAACACCTTATGTGGACATTCTTGCAGACCATCTGCATCCCCTTCTGGCCCTACAGTACCCTGATGGAGATGCCATGTTTCAGCAGGACAATGCGCCTTGTCACCGCTCTATTGTGGCATGCAGGTGGCTGGAGGAGCACTCCAGTGAAGTTACGACCATGGATTGGCCCTCCAGATTCCCCGATATTAATCCAACCAAGAATTTATGGAATGCTGTCGATGCTCGTGTACGCTCCATGAACTCCGCAACAACTACACAAGATCAATTGTGTTTAGCAGTGTGGATCCAGATCCCTCCAGAACGATTCCAACACCTTGTAAAGTAGATCCCTTGCCGTATTGCTGCCGTTCTGAGGCATCGCGGAGGAGGAACTCGTTCTTAACGTCACACTCAGTTGCAGTCCAGTAATATACTGTAGCTATAACTTTGAGATTACTACAAATATACCGTCCACAGATACAATCAACTTTATGTCATTGTAGTAATTCATCAATTAATGCATATATCATAAACAGGAGGATCAGTGAATATTCACTTCCATTATGGACGAGGATTTGCAGCTTTTCCCCAATCTATATTACGGGTAGTAATAATGGTAGGTGTTCAACGTCTCTTTGATTACTCTCGATGTTTAGACGCGCCACAGTGCTAAAATTGTCCAAAAAGGTAACTAATATTCCAATAAATCCACTGACACTAATCTGTACACTTAAGCACTCCTAAGTGTACGATTGAGTACAATTCTTAACCAGCTGAGCTGAGAGCTGAGCAGCTAGCCGTCGTGTTGTGAAGTATCTACACCATTGCAGTAGTTTAAGTAGGCGTGTTACGAGAAAGGATATCTAAATTCACATTGATTTCGCTGTAAAATGGCTTTGTATCTTACTGCAAATGATAGAAACACTTCAGTCTAAAGTTATTTTCTTGGCGTTTTTCTGTTTTTGTTTTATTCTGATGAGATCACTAGACCATTTAATTCATACTGATTGGAATTATTATTGTAAGATAACTATTGTTCTGCAGTAGTAGTAATATAGTTTTAGGGTCTAGGAACTTCAGGTCATCGTTCTCTTCAACGTACAGAGTGTGTAAAACGCTCAAAGAACTGTTCTTTTGTTTTGATAACGACGATACACAAACGTCTGTACCGCAATATTGATATGGTGTGAGTATGACAATATAAGAACAGGAAGTATACTCAGGAAATCAATCGAAAGTCACCGAGGCCTGGAATTGATCCATTAGTGCTAGCCTTGTCCTCCCATTACGCGCATAGCGTCCTTTTACTTCAGGTTTTTGCTATATAGGCAAACATATACGTTCTATAGCTCCAGCACGTCAATACTTGTTCTTTTGAATGCACTCACTCAGTTCAATACTTCGTCAACGGAGAGAATCGAAGGCAAGTTGTTGGAGAGCTGCTATTTTTGTAGTTCGTTTTTATGCACTGCGCTGTGGAGTACTGTTAGCGCATTACTGTTTTTTTCTGAGGACTTTTGCGGTACGTTCTATAGGGCGGTGCACTGCCAGAAAGTGTGGAACCTGTAGGTGAAATTCGGGAAATGGTGGGTTCGAATCCTACCATTAGCAGACCTGAGGATAGTTTTCCATTGTTTCCCATTTTACACTAAGAAAATTCCGGAATCTATATCTTAATTAAGCCCAAGGTCACCACCTTCCCAGTCCTAGATCAATCCATCCCAGCGTCGCCGGAAACATGTACGTGTTAATATGACGTTCAGCAACTAGAAAAATAATTAAAAACACGGCCGAAAAAATGTATTAAATGATTGCATGTAAGTATAACTCAGTGTAAGCACAGGTTCCGTAAATCTATATATATAAAACAACTTGTCCTGATTGACTGACTGACTCATTCATCATCGCCGAGCCAAAACTACTGGACAGAAATGAAATTTTGTAGGTACTCGCTGAGAGAGGATTTTTGGATATTCCGTCGCTAAGGGGGTGAAAAGGGGGTTGACATTTTAAAATGAGTGTATCTATATCTCAAAACTTTAAAAGTTTACAGATGTAAAAATTGGTATTCAGGATCATCTTTAAAAATAAGGAAACACGTATTTTTTTTGTTTTCAGAAAATCCCAATAGGAGGGGTGAAAACGGTGGAAAAGGGGTTGAATGCCTTTAATCAGGATACCGGTACTTTTATCTCAGAAACTGAAGATATTACAGACCTGAAAATTGGTACACTTGATCTCTTTCAAAAATAAAGAAACACGTATTTTTTTGTTCTTGGAAAATCCAATTAATGGGAGGGGGAAAAGTGGGGTGGATTATTAAAATGAGTGTATCAATACTTATTATTAAAGGAGATTCTAAATACTAATTTTTACATCTATAAACTTTAAAAGTTTTGAGATATAGATCACTCATTTTCAAAATTCACCCCCTTTTCACACGCCCCATTAATTGGATTTTCCAAAAACAAAAGAATACGTGTTTCTTTATTTTTAAAGGAGATCCCAGACACCAATTTTCAGGTCTGTAATCGGTATTTGGGATCTCCTTTATAATTAAAATAACATGGTTTTTTTTCTTTCGAAAATCCAAATAGTGGGGGGTGAAAGGGGGTTGTATTTTAAAAATGAGTGTATCTATATCATAAAACTTCAAAAGTTTGCAGATGTAAAAAGTGATATTTAGGATCTCCTTTAAAAATAAAATAACACGTATTTTTTTGTTTTCGGAAAATCCCAATAGGAGGGGTGAAAAGTTTGAATAAGGGGTTGAATGTCTTTAATGAGGATACTTATATCTCAGAAACTGACGATCTTACAGACCAGACAGTTAGTATATGGAATCTCCTTTGAAAATACGGAAACATTTATTTTTTTGTTTTTGGGAAATCTTTTTAATGGGAGTTAAACATGAGTGACAAATTGGGATGAATTTTTAGAAAGACCATTTCTACAGTATATCTCAGAAACGTAAAATCTTGCAGACGTAAAAATTGGTATTTAGAATCTCCTGTTAAAGTAAAGAAACCAGTATTCTCGGAAAATCCACTGAAGGTTGGGGGAGGGGTGAAAAATTGAAAAATTTATTGAATTAATTGTATGAGGATACTTACATCTAATAAAAACTAAAGTTTTTACAGCCGTGAAAATTGGTATTTAGATCTTCTTTAAAAATAAAACGACGCATTTTTTTGGGGGGGGGGGCGGGGAATCATTTTTGGGGGCGAGTGTGAAAAGGAGTTGAATTCCTTTCATGAGGACACATATCTCAAAAACTGAAGATAATCGGTATTTAGAAGATCCTTTACTATTAAAGAAACAAGTGTTTTTTGCCGGAAAATTCACTTACGGGCGGCGGGGAGTGTGAAAGTAAGTGAATAAAGAGAATTACTTTTATGGGAATACTTATATCTCAAAACTGAAGGTAACACACGTGAACATTGGTATTTGGAATCTCCTTTAAACATAAAGAAACACGTTTTTTTTTGGGGGGGGGGGACAAAGCGGAGGCGGGACAGGTTTTTCATTGGGTACTCCGGTTTTCCCCGTCATCATTCATTCCAGCAACACTCTCCAATATCATTTCATTTAATTTGTCATTCATTTAATCATTGCCCCAGTGGAGTGCGACATGCTTCGGCAGGACTTATTCACTCCATTCCTGACCCGGTTGAATGACTGGAAACAGGCTGTGGATTTTCAATGTACTTATTCTGATCATAAACCGATCATTTTTAATCTCTCCTGGGTTCGTTTTCAAGAGCCATCTTCTCCTTTGGAGAACCTTCTTAGATTACAGTAGATTCTTCTGGCATATAAACAAAAATGTAAACATATGTGAAATAAACGATAGATATATGATTGACCGTGCAATTGTTCACCTCTGTAATAAGGTCAATAATGCACGGAAGTCTGTCATTCGTATCGCCAGAAGTCCTGCGCACTTGCCTAAGGGCGGCAATGGTGCTGGTCATACTGTCATCAATGACAACGGCAGCAGATGTAATTTACCGCCAAGTAGAGGTTCAGTACCGCCAAGGCACCCAAGACGATACCACGCCGGATCTCCTCAAGGATTTGATCCACATTAAAAATGCTTATAGGAAAAGATGGCAAAGATTTAGGGACCCAACTGACCGGGTGGAATACCTGGACCTATCCCGGGAAGTACGAAATCGATTGCTGGAGAAAAGATTGAAAAATTGGGAGGAACGTTCCCGTAATCTCTCAGAAAACGAGTCAGATCGCGAATTTTGGCGGAATCTCTCAGAAAACGAGTCAGATCGCGAATATCGGTGGGTTATATATAAAACGATAAGCACTCAATTATAAATTTCAGTATAATACCGTAGCGAAGCACGGGTATCTTGCTAGTTATGAGCATATAGCAATATTACCTCATGCACTTCTTGATGTAATACTGCAAGCCTCTAGGTCAGAGGTGCTCCGCTGGGCGCCTGTTGAGGCTAGCCCAGAGCGGCCCAGCTGGTCTGCTTATTTAGCAAGCATACGTCACGGCGAAGCGACAGACACACTTTGCAGGGAAGTGGAGCAGTGACGACCTCTTGTAACTGTGAAGCTCTTCCCCACTACTCAGCGAAATGTAGATTGGAATAGAGTATGAATAAAAAAGGACGCTGTAATCGCAAGAAAACCGACTTTTTCAAGATATTCCGGTTATTTATACTGTGCTCGATATAAAGAGTCAGTTTTACTTTCTTATATTTATAGGATACATTAAAAAACTGACAAGTTATAATTTTTGTGTTTCAATTTACAAAGTTACAGGTTTTAAGCGTACAAGCTACGATTGGCAATTCCTTGGATGGGAATGACAGTATTTCCAATTAAAAAGTAAAATTCCTGTGATTCATTCACTAAAACGTAATATATTTACATAATTCAATAAGTTTGCTGCTTGATTCTCTACAGTGTTGTGGTGTTATGTGACTTGCCCAGTTCACTGAATTTCTGAAAATAGTATTTAAAACTTATAAGGCGTGTAATGATAATAGCTAGCCAAGATTAAAGTACAACAACAATGTAAATGCATCTACCAAATAGGTATACAGTATGCCTTGAAATAAATAACCTAACTGATGTTATTACCGGCAAGCATGACTGGATTGTTACTGAGTTTATCAGAAGCAACCACAAGCCACAGCTGGCCACCTTAACTCCATATATACCGGGCGAGTTGGCCGTGTGGTTAGGAGCGCGCAGCTGTGAGCTTGCATCCGGGAGATAGTGGGTTCGAATCCCACTGTCAGCAGCCCTGAAGATGGTTTTCCGTGGTTTCTCATTTTCACACGAGGCAAATGTTGGCGCTGTAGTTCAATTAAGGCCACGGACGCTTCCTTCCCACTGATATCCCTTTCATATCTCATGGTCGTCATAAGACCTATATGTGTCAGTGCGACGTAAAGGGACATGCAAAAAAAATGAAGTTATTTCCTTATATTAACACGTCGGCACTTACAGCATCCCCATAAGGAACTTTCATCCTATCAACGCAGTCATTAAAACTGAGAGGACTATTAGTTACTCTCACGATATGACTTCTAATCCCATTTATCATCACACCATTGCCTGCTGTCCATCTCACGACATTGTCGAGGTCTTTTTAAAATCGCTTACGAATTTGTAACTTATTTAATACTCTATATAGTACAGCATCATCCGCAAAAAGCCTTATCTCTGATTCCAGTTTTTTACTCACATTATAAGAAAACGTGAAGGTGGAGTTATACTGCCTTGAACAATTCCCCTCTTAATGATTACAGCATAAGATAATGCTTCACCTACTCTAATTCTCTGAGTTCTAGTTTTAGAAATATAGCCACCCATTCAGTCACTCCTTTGTCAAGTCCAATTGCACTCATGTCTTCAGTAGTTCCCCACGGTCTACCCCCATCAAACGCCTTAGATAGGTCAATTGCGATACAGACCATTTGACTTCCTTAATCTAAATATCTGTTATATCTTGCTGGAAACCTACAAGTTGAGCTGCCGAACCGCCATTTATCGAACCAGTTATTAATTTCACAAACATATCTAATATGATCAGAAATAATGCTTTCCCGCGACTTACATGCAATACATCTTAAACTGATTGGCTTGTAATTTTCAGCTTTGTGGTTATCACCCGTTCTCTTACACATAGGGGCTACCGGAGCAACTCTCCATTCATTTGGCATAGTTACTTCATGCAAACAGTAATATCAGATATGCTAATATATCCCAACCCATTGTCTTTAGTATATCTCCAGAAATTTTATCAAATCCAGCTGCTTTTCTAGTTTTTAAGTTTTTAACATATTGTAAATATCTTTGTTATAGTAGTTAAATTTCAGTACTTCGTTAGTATTAGTCACCACCACTTTCTGGATTTTATCCTTGTAACCAACAATCATTAGAATAGAATAAAATAGAATACCCCCATCCCCTATTTCCGGATCGCCTGAAACTGTGGAGAGAGCAGTTTCTTTATTGCAATGCATTTATTTCGATACATGCATTGCATTCTCCTTCTTACAATTATTTGATTTTTACTAAACTGAATATCATTTACTTTGTCCTAGACGTTAACAATATTATATCGTCTAGGTCAACATGTATCTTCCACTTCCTAAGCTTATTTAGTGCTTACTTTTGTATCAGAATTCTTATAGAGTATCAAAGTTACAACGTGCATTATGACTGAATTGAATGAGTGAATGACGCCACGAATTAATTAATGGACGATTTCCTGATTGAATACCAACAATCTTTACATACTGCTGACTGAACACTTCTGCCTTCTGTAGATCCTCACATACACACTCCCCTTGTTCATTAATGATTCCTGGGAAAGTCCTCCTAGGAAGTTGTTCCTGCCTTAAAGTACCCATACATAACCTTCCATTTTTCAATAATATTTGTTTGACTGCCAGTTATGCTTGCCATCTTGTTTTCCTTAGCTGACATCTTCGCTAGATGCAAGTTCCGAATAAGTTCCTTCCATTTCTCCTTACTTTTAACAACATTTATAACTCTATTACTTTCCAATCTGGACCTCCTTCTTAGTCTCTTTACTTCTCTGTTTAATATAGCGAGTATCTACCATTCCTTACTAACTTTAAGGGCACATACCTGTCTTCACATTCCTCAACAATTATTATTTTAAACCCATCCCTCAGTCTGTTCGCTTTATTATTTACCGTTTTCCAGCGATCATAATTACTTTTCAAAAACCCTGTCAGGCCTGTCTTATCAGCCATATCATACTGCCTAATAGTCTCTACTTTTGCAACCTTTCTTCCTATCGTATTTATTTTTAACTACGACGAAATCAGCTTAGTGTCGGCCCCGTGGTGTAGGGGTAGCGTGCCTGCCTCTTACCCAGAGGCTCCGGGTTCGATTCCCGGCCAGGTCAGGGATTTTTACCTGGATCTGAGGGCTGGTTCGAGGTCCACTCAGCCTACGTGATTAGAATTGAGGAGCTATCTGACGGTGAGATGGCGGCCCCTGTATAGAAAGCCAAGAATAACGGCCGAGAGGATTCGTCGTGCTGACCACACGATACCTCGTAATCTGCAGGCCTTCGGGCTGAGCAGCGGTCGCTTGGTAGACTTATACCATCTATTACTTCAGTTTCTCTATAGAGTTCATCTGGTTTCACCAGCACCACGTCCAAAAAATGTTTCCCTAAAGTTGGTTCTATTACTTTGTGGTTCAGCTGTCCTTCCCATATTAACTTATTTATCATTTGTTGATGATGATTCCTGTCGTTCGCATTACCATCCCAGTGGACATTTGGGAAATTGACATCACCTACTACAATCACGTTCCTTTCCGTATCGTTTCCCCCCAGAGCTTATCATCTTATCAAATTATTCCGAATCAGTGTCAGCGCCACTTTGCCTATTATCTTTAGAGATGAGCATTTCATCTAGGATTTCATGCTAATCATCTTTATATTTCTCGTAGTTTACAAATTATTCTTTCACTAGAATGAATACTCACCTCCTACCATTCTAATCCTGTCTCTACGATAAGCACTCCAGTTCCGTGAGAAAATTTCTACGTACATTATATCATTTCTCAGTCAAGATTCAACTCCTATTACAATATCGAGTTGGGGAGTCTTCATAACAATGGCAGACTCCCGTTTCCTATTGTCAATCACAACCTAGTTGGGGAACTTTCGTTACCTACTGCCAGTCAAAATCGAGTTGTGGTGTTTTCATTAATAATGGCAGGCCCATTGCCTACTGTCTGTCACACTCGACTTGTGGGAGCTTGGGGAGTTCTCATTATAATGGCAGGCTCCCTTGCCTACAGCCAGTCTGAATTCAATTCTACTGCCGTTCGAATTATGTTTTTGAAGTCAGGTTGTTTTATAAAACGTCCTTCTAAACTACATTCTTGGTTCGCTCCAGTGGCAAGTCTGTCAGGAGAGCTTATACGCGAACCAGCTACGTACAACTGGCCATGGGAAAAACAATCATTGCTTAAATTCACATCAGCAACTTTTAAAGGCTGTCCTTGAGCGTTTTTTTTATCGTCACTGCAAAGTATAGTTTAACGGGAAATTGCAGTCATTTGAACAGGAAGTGGCAGGATGAGGAAATCATGGTGCCTCACATCTCTGGGTTCCGTGGTTCCAACCCCTGTCACACCATGTGAGATTTGGGCTGGATAAAGCGGAGGCGGGACAGGTTTTTCTCCGGGTACTCCGGATCACCTCTCATCATTAATTCCAGCAACACTCTCCAATATAATTTAATCTCATCTGCCAGTCATTAATCATTGTCCCGGAAGAGACCGACAGACTTCTATAACTATTTGCTTTTTGCTTTACATCCACCGACACAGATAGGTCTTTTGGCGACGATGGATAGGAAATGTCTAGGAAGGAAGCGGCCGTGGCCTTAATTAAGGTACTGCCCCAGCATTTGCCTGGTGTGAACATGGGAAACCACGGAAAACCATCTTCAGGGCTGCCGACAGTGGGATTCGAACCCACTATCTCCCGGATGCAAGCTCACAGCTGCGCGGCCCTAACCGCACGGCCAACTCACCCCATCTGACATACTTCGACAGCCGGCACAGTTCCTATGCCCGCCGGTAGATGGGGTCTTCATTCATTTCATTCCTGACCCGGTTGAAACTGGAACAGGGTGTGAATTTTCATTTCAGTCGGATGGAATCAAAGGAGTGCGGGGGATGAACACTGTTTCTTCCGTACCACATCCACATCCCATGAAGATGGTCGCTTTCGATCATGTTCCTGTGTAAACCACTTGCAGCCTTTTGCCATTATAATGCTTAGGAGATATCAGATTCCGTAGCGGCATTATAGGTTTTCCTACCTTTTGACTGACGAGTGAGATTGTGAGGTTGGAAACGCGGTGGATTTGAAGTGTGGAGGAACTCCATAGGGGAGAAGGCCACGTCGTCTACCTCTACCACGGATTCCACAGTATTATATCTCTCATCTTACAAGGAAAGTATTTGGGCTCGAACAAACGCACTTACACCACAATCCCGTAAGTGATCATTTTAAGGTCAATTCGTACACTGGTGATATTCGTTTTTTCTGCAAATCTGTGGAGTCGTCCACTAGAGGCCACTGTATGCCATGCCACATTCAAACTTTGCCTGCCGCTACGCCAATCGAGACAGTAGGGATGGTGCAGCGTGTATGTGAAGTTGCAGTTTGTGTCCTTATTGGGGTAGTGAAGCGGGAGATGGGTCCGCGACTGGTAATCAGCCCTGCTAATGTATTGCGATTGGTTGGGATGAACTTACGAGGAACTGTTATTCGTGGAGATAATATTGGTGTAGACGATGAATCATTCGCATGTTTTTGGTATCTATTATAGTGCCAAAATATAATCACCGTTTAGAAACCGATACTGTTGCAACACTAACACATAATTATGATGCTGCTGATGACAATGACGAACACCACTCTGCAAGCGGTAGTGGTACGGCACGTTCGAGAAGAGGCGATGGAAGCAGTCAAAGTGAATTCCAACCTTCTCTCAAGAAGTTTGAAGTCGAGAGTATCATCACGGTGTTTGCCAACATCACACTAGAAAACATATACGATGATTGTCACGTCAGCGGTTTCAACACGTACGACAAGCTCCTGAAAAGGTACCCTAAACTGAAGGCTATGAGTAATGTGAGAAAGAAAAGAGAAGGCAATACAGTTTTCAAAGGAAATCGTACGCTACAGTTCAATGTCATCAAGCAGCGTGTAATGGCGATGTTTGATGAAGTGCGAGAATGCGGTTCTTTCGTACATTATTGCCATTTACAACACTGGGCACTGGACGCAGCCCGAAATATAGGGTTCACAAACTTTACAGCGTCACAGGGATTTATTACTAATTTGAAAAAGAGTTCAGGATAGAATCGATAACATCGCGCCGTATAAGTATGCTCCAAGCACGAAAAGTTAAGGACGACGAAGAAGAGATTTGTCTATGAGCGATGAACTCTAGCGCTTTGGATAAAGCAGAAAGTATGCAGATGGCTCTGTAGTCAGATGGTTCAGAATGGGAAGCTACGTTTTTTAGAGGACGTATAATGCCCACTTTCCATATTTTGGGAAATGTGCTGTCTACAAGGGAAGAGTTAATTAGTGCAGGTAATATCACATCCAGAATAATTTTTATCATCTCTATTCCTATACTGTCATTTCCTTTTTCTGTTGTTGTTATCCGATTTATAGCAAACCTGACTTGTGAGTGGGTTGTTGGACAGAAGTAGAAGTTTTCTCTATCTGTTCGCGTCTTTGCATAATTTCCATCTAGAACTTCCTGTTTCAGGGCTGCATTTAATGTGCAGTTAGATGAAAAATAATCGTTCAGCTTTTCCAAGGGTATATATATTTCGTCGTCGTCTCGTCCTTTGGTAATTCCAAAGCTCTTTATGGATTTCCACAATACAGCTGTTGAAACATTTGGTTGAATTAAACTATGAGCGTGTCGTAGTTTCGCGTCTCTAATCTGTTGGGACGTAGCGTTTCTCACTTTCTTATAGTTCAGTAGATTGTCAGGAGTGCAATGTTTCTCAACATCAGCATCGCGTTCAGCCATTAGTGCTCTAATCTCATCTGAGAGCTAGGGAGCTGGCTTTCGCGTAACTCGAGCCTTCTTTTCAGGGGCATATCTATCGTACAGTTCAGTCATATGTTGATTGAAGAGAGTCACCTTGTCACTTATGTCTTTATGTTTAAATATATCATGCCATGGCAAAAGTTTATTCTTATCACTTCTTCGTAGATCTCTAAATGAAATTATTTTCGGTTTGAACTTGGGACTTTTAGAATAGATATGCCTGGGACACTAATTTGACCGTGATCAAGAACTAATTCAGGTTGGTTAGTGGCAATGAGATCAATTAAAGTGTGTGATGTGTCTGTGTGATGTGTAGCTTTGAGAGGTAGAAATGTTACATTGCAAGCTTTAAAAGAAGTTAAAAGTTGGGTTGTGTGAGGAGAGTTAGGTTCGAGAAGGTTTATGTTGAAGTCGCCCATTATAATTATATTTGAGTAATCAATGACTAAATCTTGTATTTGAGTCTCTAGATTGCATAAAAACCCGCTTCCGTTGGATTATATACTACACCCAGAAGACATTTTATTTCACTCACAGTTATTTCCAGGAACATGAACTCAGGTTTTCGCTTGTACGGACCTGGAGACCTACAGATTATTTTAGGGCGTAAGCTGGTCATAACATATGCGGCAGTACCCCCGGAGGGCTTATTTAATCTGTCGGATCTAAGAAATGTATAATCCGCCAGCTGCAGTCTTTCTATTGCGTGGTGTGGTTTTAACTAAGATTCAGAGATTAATATTGCGTGAAAACTGGGAGGCATAAATAGGGCTTTTATTTCGTCCATTCGCGCCTCCGCAAGGAGGCTTTGAGCGTTTATATGGAAAATCTTTAAAGCATTACTGTACGGAGAAAGCTGGTGGTTAATGATGTCCCTTGTCGACTGGGAATGGCAAGAAAGCCCAGATGACAATAGGCGTGTTTTGCCTGCACAGCTGGTTCCAGCGACATTGGGGGAGGGTGGAGTAAGTGACAGGTTTAGAGGAATGTTTGCAAGGAAGAGGGAAGTCTGTTCGTTTGTCTCAAGTTCGTTATCATGGAGACTGTAACTTACGTTGTTCTCAGTTATGTTGGAGATGATTATGACACTAATGGAAATGGAAATAACAATTTACAGCGGTCAATACGGATGGCAATGTGTCAATAATGTAAATGGAAATAAACACGACAAAAATAAGGCACTGAACCAAGTCTACTGCTACTAACACCAATCTACCACTACGGCAAGCAAATGTAAACTATATTACTAATTACGTTCTAATAGATAGTTAAAGTTAAAAATTACGATATACTACAAGGATAACTCTAAAATTAAACCACAATAGGAAGTTACAAAATGTTGTGATCATTTCTCCCGCATATCACTTTAGTTCATTTAACTGTTCCATAGTGCACACTTTATACTTATTTAATCCTATTTTTATATTAATTAGTCCAATGGTCCATACATGGCGTACACCAAAACTCGAAATTGCCTCCTTAAGGACTGTGAGCCCTGTTGCAGTCAGATCCTCTCTTATTGTGACCGCCATTCCCTTAAGTCCCCTTTTCTTGTCTAAGATTTCACTCCGCTTACGATAGGAAACGAATTTCACTATCAGAGGTCGTGGCTTCGCACCCAGTTGTCTTCCAATGCCATGGCTCCTGTCAATGTCCCGAAGGTCAAAGTCGACTCCAAGATCTCTTGCGATGCTTATTGCGATGACATCGGGATCTTCCCCTTCCTTTTCCGGAATGCCGAAAATACTGATACTTTGCCGCCGCTTTTATTGCTCCAGTTCATCTTGATTGTTTCTAAAGTCACTTTTGATTTTCACAAGTTCCCTGTCCTTAGCCTGAAGCTGATCTTGTAATAGTTTGACAGTTTTCTTGTATTCCGCTCTTAATTCCTGGAGCTGCAACATTAGGGGCTGTAACTGTTCGGCTACGGCCTGCTTAACGAGTTCTTGTACGCTGGCGCCATGCGGCGGGCTGACTTGGGGAAGCCTCTTAGGAGCCATTATGACAACTTAGTAGTAGAACACTGATAGTTTACTTAAGTTAACTGCACACGTTGAATTTCAGCACGAATGTAATAACGTCTTTATCGCTTCAAGCACGTTTAACTTCAGCACGAATCTAATAACGTATTTCTCACTTCAAGCACTATATCACCTTTTCGATTTTACAATTTTTGCGAGAGAAAGTTTGCGTGCGACTAGCAGCTAGAGGCCATCTTTTTCCACAACTGTTTCGCAGGTAGTTTTCTTTAAAGTAAGTAAGATGTTAATTAAGCCCTTCAGACAACCTTTTAATGAAATTAAGATGTTGGTCGAGCCCTTCAGGCTACCTTTTTACGTAAATAAGATGTTGATTAAGCCCTTCTGGCAATTAGTTAGTTTTCACAGGACTATTGCATATGTAGGTAGTGTTTTTAGCTTTGCTTCATGGGTAATGAAGGAGATAGGTATAACTTAGGTTTGTTACTATGCAAATATTTCGTTTTATTCCTTTATGCATGTTAATGTAGTTGTACAGTTAGTGTCTTCAAATGGAAAGTTCTGCCAACTTAAGATGTCGAATGGGAACTTATTACAAAGTGTTAGTTAACTTAAGGATAAGATTGGCATGATTAAATGTGTCTGCATGAATTTAAGAGAAGTGGGATAAGCGGTGTGAATGGGTTTGCAACTTCGAATCAGTAAGGATTTTCAAAAATTTTCCGCAAGAGTTTTTCCACAACTGTGCACTCGATCTGAACCATGGACTTAGGGACAAATTGTTATATTGAACGGATGATACGCCGTAGATTATGTGAAGAATTAACACATGGAAGTGTTTTTATTTAATGAAGTGGACCCGTGATGAGGTCAGGCACATAGGCCTTTATAGATTGATCCCATGTTGCACCAGGAATGCCTAAGCCTTGGCACATTATTGTTATAAATCTTTAATCATTAAAGAACGGCTGAGTTGTAACATCGGAGACCGCTACGCGAAGAAATGTTCTAGTCTCTACTGCTCCGTGCAAGTGTGAGGGCGACAGCAAAAGAGGAGAACAAGGTCAAGGTCAAGTGACGTCAGCGCCACAAGTCCAGAAATTATTTTGTAACTTCTAAACGGCTTAACTTATAAAAATTAGACATACGCCAACGTGAAGCCCATATTTCAAATGCATAATAACAAAAATTTGAGATCAATCCATCCATTCGTTTAGGAGATGTGACAAGTAGAAGTTTATCCTACGTAACCACTTATCTGTCGCTTGACACAGTGAACTCGCCTCCAGCGGGGTATATATAGGTCAACGACTTGAGAAGGATAGTCAGTGGAAATGTGCAACTCATTCATGACTGAAGGTCATGCTGCTCCGTCGCGTTGCACGAGATGCGAGTAAGTCGTATTGTAAGACTTTGAATTTCATTATGCGAGATCGTAATAAGTGGAAAACTTCAACCGCGTCGTGAACATGTGGGATATTATAAAGTACTATAAAAGTGAGTTTCGTCGTGTAGACTTACGAATTTCTTGAACAAATGATCTCGTGATATTTACTGTGTATTTAAGTAGAACTGAGAACACAAGTGTTTAATTTGCCAGGTTGACAGCCTTATGGACTTTGCTAGTTCATTGCATATTTGAACTCTGTCGCGGTGATTAGCATATTAGGAAACTGTGCGTGATAAATTTATACTTTCGACTAGTGACAATTTCATGAGTTCTGAGACATGTTTCTCGTCTATAATTACGATTATGAACTATTTTAAGTATTATTCCAATCGAATATTCAGTGATTGATAGGACTGAGTGTAGTCAATTTTCACGTATTTTCTTGCACATTCGACCAGTGTCGTGAGAAAAGGACTGAATATTTAGGACATGTTATTGTGATAGTAGGTAATACGAACCCTTATCATGAAAACTCAGAAATAAAATCCACTTAAGCAGTGAATGCCAGAATCTAGAGACTGTTGTAGAAGTTGTGTTAATTGTATTTACTAGTGAATTGAATGGACTGTGACACTCGTTCTAATGCTGAATTTACGACATAATTTGTGGATATTATGAACTGTGCTAATGTCTAATTTCATTTCATACCAACTGTGAAGTGAAAGACTGTGCTTTCGACTTCAGAAGTGATCTCATTTTATTACCACAGAAACTTGACGTGTAGTTCGAACTGTGACATAGTGTGTGCTATTTCAAGTCACATATTCACTGCCATATTATAAAAGTGCAAGTACAAACTGTGCATTTAAACTTATCTCTGTGTGGAATGCAACTCATTATTAAGAAATGACAGTGCTACGTCGTGCAGTATAGTGCCAATCGGACTTTACCGTGTTTCCACATTTCGTTTTAAAACACCGCAAAATCTTGGCGAAGTATCGTAATCTCACACTACTTTGAACGTCGTATCCAACGTAAGGACAAGCAACTTCGAGGGATAAAAATGAAATGTCGTATGGCTTTTAGTGCCGGGATATCCCAGGACGGGTTCGGCTCACCAGGTGCAGGTCTTTCTGTTTGACTCCTGTAGGCGACCTGCGCGTCGTGATGAGAATGAAATGATGATAAAGACAGCACATACACCCAGCCCCGTGCCACTGGAATTAACCAATTAAGGTTAAAATCCCCGACCCAGCCGGGAATCGAACCCGGGACCCTCTGAACCGAAGGCCAGTACGCTGACCGTTCAGCCAACGAGTCGGACTTCGAGGGATTATTCGTGGTATATTCGAGGGATTATTCGTGGTATCTTCATGGGATTAAGACGTGGTAACTTCGTGAGATTGAACGTGGTTCACTGCTGGTGCTAAGTTCGACTCCAGACTGTTCGCTGCAGAAGTTCCAGTCATCAAGTATCAACAAGCCGTACTTCAACTACTCTTATAAACAGAACTCAGGTGATATAAGTGTTATTTACATTTTCTTGGGTGAGTAATTACACTTAAACATTAACTGACTTTTTAATTAGGCACTCAATCATTCTCAATGTTCAACAGTGATTGAATGAAGGTTAATGAACAAAGTTTATTTTTGAATTCAAATCTATGTGTGGAAACTTAGTGAAAGTGCCTGGTTTAACAAAATATTTTTTGATCGTGTGCATTCCAATCCTACTACTTGTAGAAATTGTAGGAAGTCATTTAACAAGACTTTAGGTCATATTTAAATGAACGTTAGGTTTCCCTCCATAGCAAGTATAACTGGAGATCAATTTTAAAATGAACTTTAGAATGTTCTTTTTGAAGTCAATGTAATCTGAAGTCATTTCATAACAACCTAATTGAACTGTAGGGCTTGTTCTAAGACAAGTGCACAATGTAAAAATTATGTTTAATTTATTTATCTGGACTGTAGGATGTCTGAAACAAGTGATTGAACATCATTAATTAGACTGTATGATTCAGAAATCAAGTGCAATTTGATATTGTATTTAATGATTTTAAACTGGATTTAGGCTTGCACCAAAAGTGATTGATTTAATTTTCTTTGAATTACAAAAATCTTGGTCAATTGACAAAGTGATTGAATGAAGGTTAATGAACAAAGTTTATTTTTGAATTCAAATCTATGTGTGGAAACTTAGATGAACTGTAGGGTGTGTTGAAATTATCGAAAGCTGGTATTCATTCGGAACATCATATAAACATCAAGTGGATGTGTAGGACAAAGACTCTATTTTGTTCAATCGTAACAGCGTATACAATTCATTCTTTTAATTGCATTCTGAAGAGATCAATGGAAGATTTAATTTTGATGAATGAGAAGCAGGGTTATTTTCTTGAAATTATTAATAAAATCTTGTCAAAATGTTATTACCATCTACTATTCGTTCTGCGAAATCATTCTTCACTGTACCTGCCGTAATAGCAGCCATACACAACCTGAGATCCTTCCCATGCTCTTGCCCAACAACAACTTCCCGGTACAATGTATATTATAGAGAGGGCCAGTGAGCCAAGTGTATATCTGCTTTAGAGAAGCAGAAGATTTAAAGTGTGCCGTTTTGTCGAGACAGTGTCAGCTGTGTTGAAACTAGGTCGTGTAAAGCGTCTGTTTATATATTTTTTGTCGTTCGAGGCGACCTTACCTATCCCACTCTGCCAGCGGTCAACGACGCAGCATAGCATCCCGGGCGAGGGGCGAGGGTGAGATCCTTTCTTTAAGAAGACCACGAGTGAAATATGTTTCTTTCCATTTAGCTTGTTTTTGATTTTCAGCTGTGTCTTACCGTGTGTTCTCATATTGTATGCTTATTTGTGTTGTTTATATTTTGTTGAATTGTCGTATGTTTCGTTGATTAGAAAGTGAAGTAGCACGAAATCTACCTAGTGTTGGTTGCTGGTTCAATTCCATCCTGTGCCTAGTGAGATTCGGGCTCTCATTTAACTTCTGTTATTTTGGAGGAAATAAACGTAGTCCTGTTTTCATGTACATGTGTGAATATATCCCGTATGTGAGGGAGTTTCTAATAGTGATAGTCTATAGATTTGCGAACTATTACTGCTCCTAACATTATAAATCGTCAACGTTATGGCAAATAATTATATACAAAAGGCCTGTTCAAACTTATCGTAATTCCTCAAGGCGGAAGCAATTATCGTTGGATTCCAGGAATTAGTTATTTGATTGCCATTCCATGGCTCATAATTTTACTTGTAATCATTGCCATTGCATTATGTAAATTTTGAGTTTCCCTTTTTATAGCTCATTTTGTGCTTCCGATGATTAAAACTTGTTGACCTTACTTTGTTCCTCATTTACTCACACAACGACGTTTCCTGTCCGATTATACCTTTAAGACCCTCTTAGTTATATTTATTAAGGCCACAGGACCATACACGCGCTCTTCGACTACTAGCCTGGTGCAGCAAGGATAGGAAAGATAGGTAAGTTGTATAACCTCGTACCCACTCGACTTATCTAATTAATTACGTACCTATAGGGTATATTATATTATTTTGTTCAAGGTTTTCTGCTATTGATTTTCATTCTCTGTAAGTACGGCTAAATGTATGGCAGTGTATTTTGATTTCTTTTGTATTTACTGGAAATGTGTTAATTTTCTTCTTCATGCAACATGTAAGAATGTATTTCTTGTATTTGCAATACCCCTTTAAAAATACATTGTGCACCTTTGAGTGTTCTCCTAAATAAAAATTGTGAACGCTTTTTATTCTTACAGTCTGTGTACTTACGTCATCAACACGCCCATTTGTTTTGATTGCTTAAAATATGACACACGCACCGTTCAAGTTGATTCAAATATGGTGATGCAATAGCCACTTTATATTCCTTTTTCTAGCTCGTTGGTTGACACACATAACTCACTGTTCAAGTATTGTGCGCCCACTTTTACTGAGCAGAATTGAGTCAACTCGGAGTCTTCCAGTCTCGTTTATATTCGTTCTAGCAGCAGGGTCGTTCTCTGTGTAGTTCTCTGACCTGAGTAATGCAGGGGGAGGCAGCGAAAAGTTATCGCTCTATGCGGGGGACGTCAGGGGAACAGGCTGTCCGCAATCCATTGCTAGACTCGCCGGTAAGCTGTGGCAGTGCGGGCGGATGTGCACTTTCATTAAGGTAGGCCTAAATTATTAGTGAAGGGTTAATAATGAATGAAATTGAAAACTAATGTAGATTTTATCTTTCATCAAAGTAACTGTTGAAAATAATGCCCATCGTTCTCGGTACAAACGTTACATCGGCGGAAAGAATTCTGATATGTTCTTATCTCCGCCTCTGAAATTTCACATATGAGTCGTCTGATTTTTCAGAACTTCAAGAGTACGTGGGTTGCTCTTATGCACGTTCTGTTTTAAAGTTCCTAACAAGTAAAAAAATTACACATGCTGAAATCAGGGAAACGAGGGTGCCATTAAGTCCATCGAGCGCCTGTTCAAATACATGTATTGACTGATGAGCTGTATGGACAGAGGCGTTATCCTACTGGAAGTAGGCATATCGCTTTTCTGTCTCTGTCAAAATTTCAAAATATGGCTGCAGTATGTTTTGCACCGAGCTAACTGTATCATAAAAGAAAGTAGGGCCAAAAATAGTGCGTACAGTGTTGC
The DNA here is from genome assembly GCF_040414725.1 of Anabrus simplex. Taxonomy (NCBI): domain Eukaryota; kingdom Metazoa; phylum Arthropoda; class Insecta; order Orthoptera; family Tettigoniidae; genus Anabrus; species Anabrus simplex. Next base: position 259,789,809 of record NC_090266.1, read on the forward strand.
TACACAAAACATCGACTTTCGGATCGTGAAGAGGAACATCATGCACTACATGAGAACTGTCAATCAGTCCTAATACCTTAACTTCTCCGACAGAAATCTACTTGGGCAGCTAGCCCACGGTGTTAACTGATGAACCACTCACACTTTGTAAGATAAAAAAGTGTTATTATGATCCATACTTAAGTAGTTTCAATTCATAGGTAAAATGGGTGCACCTCTTCCATACCACACTAATAAAACATGTAACTATATTTACGAACTAGCAAGATACCCGTGCTTCGCTACGGTATTATACTGATATTTATAATTGAATGCTTAACATTTTATATTTAATCCGCCGAATTTCGCAATCTGACTCGTTTTCTGAGAGAATGCGTCAAAATTAACGATCTGACTCGTTTTCTGAGAGATTACGGCAAAATTCCTCCCATTTTTCAATCTTTCCTTCCAGAAATCTATTTCGTACTTCCCGGGCTAGCTACAGGTATTCTACGCGGTCAGTTGGGCCCCTAAACATTTGCCATCTTTTAGTATAAGCAGTATGGATCAAATCCATGAGGAGATCCGGCGTGGTGACGTCTTGGGTGCCTTGGCGGTACTGAACCCGCGGTCGGACTGCATTCGTAGTCATTACCCGGCCAGGATCCTTTTCCAGCGCGGCCCGCACATTTTGACGACGGTCCAGAACATTATTATTAATTTTTATTATTATTAGGGTGGGTGATATTAGTTGAATTTAGGTTATTATTATTATTATTATTATTATTATTATTATTATTATTATTATTATTATTGGCGGTAAATTACATCTGCTGCCATTGTCATTGCTGACAATGTGACCAGCATCAAGGTCGTGCGAAGGCAAGTGCGCGAGATTTCTGGCGACACGAATGATATACATGCGTGCATTATTGACCTTATTATAGAGGTGAACATTTTCACGGTTAATGCCATTGCTATCGTTTATTTTAAATATGTTTAAATTTTTATTTATACGCCAGGAGAATCTACTGTAATCTAACTTTATGTTCTCCAAAGGAAAAGATGGCTCCTGAAAACGAACCCAAGAAAGATTAAAATGATCAGTTTATGATGAGAACAAGTACATTATGAACAGTGAAATCAATTGGTCTCAACTCATTTTTCACCCCACTGACGTTAAGTTGATTTACAACCCCACCCCCCACCCCCCAAAAAAGAATGCGTGTTTCTTTATGTTTAATGGAGATTCAAAATACCAATGTTCACGTCTGTTACCATCAGTTCTGAGATATAAGTATCCCCACAAAAAGAATTCACGTTTTTCACGTCCTAGCTACAGGTTACAACCTACTATTCGGGGCATAGTGGGTTGTAACCGACTGTAGGCAGCCTTCAAGATGGTTTACCATTGTTTCCTATTTTCACACGAGGTGGGGCTGCAGGGCCTACCTTAAGGTCACAGTACCTTCCTTCCAATCACATCATAAAACCTGTCTGTGTCGGTGCAACGTAAAACAAATAGTCTTAAAAAAAGATGAAAGCCATGCTTCCAATGTCGATTTAGATAAAACAACTTTCAGGTTTTCCAGCCTGTACAATATTTTCTAAAACGAAGCATAATTCTGTCATTACTAATTTTTTTTTCAGGTATGTAGCCTGTGTTCGATGCATTGAAAAACCTAAGTGATTTTCCGGCAAAAAATAATTGTTTCTTTAATAGTAAAGGATCTTCTAAATGCCAATTATCACGCCTCTAACATCTTCAGTTTTTGAGATATAAGTCCCCGTAAAAGAAATTCAACTGTTTTTCACCCCCGCCCCCACGGTGATTTCCTCCCAAAACGCTTTTTTCTTTGTTTTTAAAGGAGACCCAAATACCAATTTTCACGTCTGTAACAACTTTAGTTTTATTATTAGGTGTAAGTATCCTCTCTCAGTCTACATCCAAGGAACTCCGGCAGATAAGGTGCGAACATGTAGATGAATGCATGCATGACTGACTGAATGAATGAACGATGAATAAATCCACGAACTGAATTCATGCATGCATGAAAAAGGGCCTCTCTCCCGGTCACGCATAACCACCAACCGGAGAGAGAGCTCTTATTTGTATCCGTGTACTGTAGGCATAAGTGGATGAACACTCCTCTCTCACAATCACGAATAACCATCAACTGGGGAGAGAGCTCTTATTTGTATCCATGTACTGTAGGCATGAGCAGAAGGGAGAAGCACGTTACGATGGAAATATAGTGAGGTATAACTGCACTTTCCCAATAAACAGGCGTTTTCCCTGATTTTGGAGCGACTTTAAGAAATGGCATTCCTTACAAATTGTTCTGAAGGCTTTGTTAAGACGGAAGCCGCCGAGCGAGTGGCTGTGTAACTGTGAACTTGCATTCGGGGCATAGTGGGTTGTAACCGACTGTAGGCAGCCTTCAAGATGGTTTACCATTGTTTCCTATTTTCACACGAGGTGGGGCTGCAGGGCCTACCTTAAGGTCACAGTACCTTCCTTCCAATCACATCATAAAACCTGTCTGTGTCGGTGCAACGTAAAACAAATAGTCTTAAAAAAAGATGAAAGCCATGCTTCCAATGTCGATTTAGATAAAACAACTTTCAGGTTTTCCAGCCTGTACAATATTTTCTAAAACGAAGCATAATTCTGTCATTACTAATTTTTTTTTCAGGTATGTAGCCTGTGTTCGATGCATTGAAAAACTTAAAAAGGTACGGAACAAATGTGTAATTTGAGAAAGCCAAGGAATGTTCTACAGACTATAGAACGTGACGAGATATTCAGTTCTTCTTGTCGTCCTCTTCCTGTTTATTAGGGTTGGCATTTAGTGTGGATTTGGCCCTTCCTGTCGCCAACCGTACAGTGTATGGAGGGATGTATTCACTGTTGTGTGTTTCTGTGGTGGTTGGTAGCTTGCTGTGTTGTGTTGTGCGTAGATGAAGACGTGTTTTAATACCAACAAAAATACCTAGTTCCCGACCCAGACGAATCCATCATACCCAGTTAAAATCCCCAGCCCAGACGGGAATAGCACTCCGGGCTCTCCCATGTGAAGGCCATGGTGTCGACAATTTATTCACAAAGCCGGACTGACGAGATATACAGTGTTTGACGGTGTATCTTCCGTTCAAGTGTCTGCTGAGTTTTTGTGTCGACAATTACACGTTGAGTTGTTTATTGCATATTTCAAGCAAAATTAAGACTTCTAATTTCACCTCTGTGGTGTACTGGTTGGTGTGATTAAGCTGCCACTCCCAGAGGCCCGGGTTCGATTCCCGGCTCTACCACGAAATTTGGAGAGTGGTACGAGGGCTGGAATTTGGTCCATTCAGCTTCGGGAGGTTCGATTCCCACCTCAGCCTTGTCTACCCACTCCGATCTTCCCATCCCCCCACAAGATCCCTGCTCAGTATAACAAGTGAGGCCGCCTGGGTGAAGTACTGGTCCTTCTCTCCAGTTGTATCCCTGACTTAGAGTCTGAAGCTCCAGGACACTGCCCTTGAGGCGGTAGAGGTGGGATCCCTCGCTGAGTCCGACGGAAAAAGCAACCCTGGAGGGTAAGCACATTAAGAAAGGAAGAAAGATCAAGACTTCCTGGTCACATCTGTATCTCATACACTAAAATACGTGACACTCACGCTACTGGAAAGGTACTGGACGCTACAAAACAAACATAGTGTATGACGTCTCTTAAGGAAATTCAATCAAACTTCGAACTCAAGCTTCAAGGTAATGGACGGGACGTCTCAGTACGGAAGAGAACTCCACAACATAAAGAGTTGTTTACTTTTCCTTCTTTGTGGAGGAATATCGGAAATAATTACTCGAAATCAAATATTGGCTGTCTGGTGTCCAATCAGAGTCTCCGTTCTTTTAGAGGGACCTTAATTTCCTTCATGCATTTCACATTCATTTGGTATTCCCACTGTTTTTTCCTTATCCCCACCGCAAGGTGCGCGCTTCTGGGCAGAGGTCTGACATTGGGCACCCTAATGATGTATTTCATAGATGGAAGTAATTATCTATTTTTACGTAGGCCTGGGGTTTCCACACATTTGATTACATGTTTCTGATCACATGTACCAAGAATCTGGTGGATCTTCTTCTCAGATAAGTTTATTTTTACTGCTACATCCGGTTATTGTCTGAAGACAAGGTGGAAAATTTGCAAAAGTACTTGTTGGAATAATAATCATTCTAATTATTGAGGCAGTTCACACAGTGAGCGAACAACTAACCAAAGTGATCTCCAAAACTAAAAGTCAAGCAAACTTGTAGTTTTATGTGACTGCCGATATCGTCACCAAAGCCATGGCATTTCCAGTTTTACGTGGAATACGAACAACGGGGACGTGGCTTCATTGCACAGATAGTTCCCTCTGTTGATGATGGTAGATTGTCAGGTTCCGAATCTCAAGACAGTCGATTCAAACCCGGCAGAGGTAACGAAAAATGGAAAGAAGTGCATTTCGTTGGATGTCGGAACGTTAAAGAAATCTGCTGATACATTTCATGCTCATCCGACAAAATCAATTAAAACTCAGTAACAGATTGCCCAACAGAGGTCCGATTTTCTGCCATCTGGTAGAGTAAAACAGAATGTTGAAACTGACACGCACGTAGCCTACCTGGCGTCAAATTAAAATGTCTGCACCATACGATTATTATTATTATTATTATTATTATTATTATTATTATTATTATTATTATTATTATTATATAAAGCCCGGGTTCGATTCCCTGCTCTGCCACGAAATTTGGAAAGTGGTACGAGGGCTGGAATGAGGTCCACTCAGCCTCGGGAGGTCAACTGAGTAGAGGTGGGTTCGATTTCCACCTCATCCATCCTCGAAGTGGTTTTCCATGGTTTCCCACTTCTCCTCCAAGCAAATGTCGGGATGGTACCTAACTTAAAGCCACGGACACTTCCTTCCCTCTTCCTTGTCTATCCCTTCCAATCTTCCCATCTCCCGACAAGGCCCCTGTTCAGCATAGCAGGTGAGAGCGCCTGCGCGAGGTACTGGTCATCCTCCCCAGTTGTATCCCTGACCCAGAGTCTGAAGCTCCAGGACACTGCCCTTGAGGCGGTAGAGGTGGAATCCCTCGCTGAGTCCGAGGGAAAAACCGACCCTGGAGGTTAAACAGATAAAGAAGATTATTATTATTATTATTATTATTATTATTATTATTATTATTATTATTATTATTATTATTATTATTATTATTATTATTATTATCAGACACCATACTAACATCTTCATTATACACTGTTATACCTTTCAGCGTTCAGTCTGCAAGCCTCTATGATCTGACTGAATGCCTCCACAACCCTCTATTCACAACATGCTCTATGGCCTCGTTTAGATCCCCAATCATTAAGGAATTAGTCTAACTGTCGACACCTTGGTTTCCCTCTACCCCTTTTACCCTTCACGCCGAGTCCATTATATTCTAGGTAGCCTATCTTCCTCCATGCATCTAATATGACCCCACCATCGATGCTGGTTTATACGCGCAGTTTCATCCATCCAGTTTGAACCTAACTTAGCCTTAATAGCAATTTTTTTTTTGCTAGTTGCTTTACGTCGCGCCGACACAGATAGGGCTTATGGCGCCGGGAAAGGGATAGGACTGGGAAGGAAGCGGCCGTGGCCTTAATAAAGGTACAGCCCAGCATTTGCCTGGTGTGAAAATGGGAAACCAAGGAAAACCATTTTCAGGGCTGCCGACAGTGGGGTTCGAACCAGCATTAATAGGCTCATTTCGAGTTTCCTTCTGTCATTGTTCCCATTTGGCTCGTACCAGCTACTTTCATGTGCGTTACTTCCAACATAGGAAGCTTTCACTCCCGCTCTGAAAAGTCGGTCTGAAAACAGACTGATGTAGAGATAGTTTCGTCCGAGAACTAAATCCTTTCTTAAAGAATACTCTTGATTTATATTCGAGCAGATAACTTCAAAGTCGTGTATGTGTGTATGTATGTTGAGTGCTCAGCCCGGAGGCTGCTTTGAACCTCGACAGGCCCGCCATCAGCCGTTAGGTGGCCCAGGCGTCACTGAAGAGGAGTAATAGGGAAATCAGGAGAGAGGTAGTTTCCCGTTGCTTTCCTCTCTGAGGCAGAAGTTGCTATTACATCTCACAAGGAACCTTCACGCGTGCGAGGTCGCTGGTGCGATGTCTAGTATGGGGCATTTGAAAATGCTGTAGTAACAATTGAGACAGGAAACAATAGTAGCTGCTAATGACGCACCATGTGCATTGGAGGGCGGCAGCAAATGAGTGTCCGGGAGGTGCAAAGATCAACTTTCTGTGGAATGTATCTGTTACAATTCATAAAATGGACTTCACTGACGTTCACCAAAATGTTCAAAACAAACCTTTAACTTGCACCATGAGCACCGAATGAAAAATGATGCGCCACAGTGATTACAAAAGTTAACGCCACGAAGATCATAGGCGTACGCCTTGGGAGTTATAATCCATTAAGGACGATCAGCTAGGTATCCGCTCTCACAGAATGCATATATTATTATGTCGATATAACGTGGTAAATGAAATGAAATGGCGTACGGCTTTTAGTGCCGGGAGTGTCCGAGGACATGTTCGGCTCGCCAGATGCAGGTCTTTTGAATTGAAGCCCGTAGGCGACCTGTGCGTCGTGATGAAGATGACATGATGATGAAGATGACATATACATCCATCCCTCGTGCCAGCGAAATCAATCAATGATGGTTAAAATTACCGACCCTGTCGGAAATTGAACCCGGGACCCGTGTGACCAAAGGCCAGCACGCTAACCATTTTTTTTTGCTAGGGGCTTTTACGTCGCGCCGACACAGATAGGTCTTATGGCGACGATGGGATAGGAAAGGCCTAGGAGTTGGAAGGAAGCGGCCGTGGCCTTAATTAAGGTACAGCCCCAGCATTTGCCTGGTGTGAAAATGGGAAACCACGGAAAACCATATTCAGGGCTGCCGATAGTGGGATTCGAACCTACTATCTCCCGGATGCAAGCTCACAGCCGCGCGCCTCAACGCGCACGGCCAACTGGCCCGGCTAACCATTTAGCCATGGAGCCAGACGGTATAACGTGGTGACGATAACTGATGGAAAGTGATGGCATACAACCGACTGCGAACCTATCTGTCGTTCGGTTTATCGTGAAACTGCCTATCCTTTATGGGGTAGATGAAAATAATGCGATAGTATGTTTTGTAAGCACGAAAGAAACAGATATCCAGAGGTTGAATTTGTCCCGTGGTTCCAGGTGGTATGAATTGCAATACCACACATTTTCCATGAGGGATGATTTTCTCTCAAACAGTATGATTTTTATAGGCAGATCAGGAGTCAAACAACAGCAAGTTATTTTCACCAGTTATGGGCCCAAAGCAGTGTTCATACCATAGCTGTAGTTCTGGTAAGCCCATTTTCCGACTCTTGCTTGCTGTGACGTAAACATTCCCTAATGCCCTTGTTAGGTCCGTTACACGCGACAGAATCGTTGGAGACAGAAAACCACCAACTTTTCGCAGCACAATAAATATCTTCCCAGCCAATTTGCCACCCACTCTAACAATAGGCATAGTATAATTGTATACGCATGCGTTAGGGCATTGACGTTCGTTGCTCGTGCTATAACTCTCTTGGTACCTTCAACTGCCAGGGTGCCTTTCGTATGCATATCTTCGTCAAATCCCGACTGGTCGGTGTTGCAAATGAATTCCGCACTAAACGATCTACAAATGCTCTAGCCGATTCTGCAAGTGTCCACGTTGTTTGAAATCTCATTATTTTGCGTCGTCCGATGCTGTAGCTCCATATGAAGTTGTACAACCGTCCACTACATCCCTTGAAGTCACTGTAACCTATATCCTGCGCAATTTGATGCCCATAACGTAATAGGTCACTATCATACACATCATGTAACTTGTCCCAAGCGTCTTTCAATCGAGTAAAGAGCAATCTTTTTAACAGGTTCGCCTTGTCCTCCCTTGAAGTACCATAGTTTTCCTTATGCTTTACACGGCCATATTGCTGCTGACTTATTCGAAATCGGTTAATAATAGTTCTTTTACTATGTTGTGGAGGGTCATTCTTGTACGTAATTCTGTCCTGTACGCGCTTGCTGGACAACGATTGGTCTTTACCACGCCTCACTGGAGTTAGGAGTTGTGGCTCCGAAATGGACGACGAACTACATGCCTGGACGTCTATTTCTGCATCACTTTCACCCGTATCGTAATCAATGCAATCCGCATGTGCATTGCCCACATAGTCAAGAATATACGACACTACACATTCCACTGACTCAATTTGCAAAACGCTAATGCCATCTGCCACTTCCTTCTCACTGCGAAATATCTTGCGTTTCTTTCTGACGGAATGTCAACGTCCGCAACTGTTGCTGTAGATATAAGGCAATGTTTGCTATGTTTATGGTTGCCATTGCACTAGTTTATGTCAGTACTATGAGCAGTATGGCACTATTGTGATGTACGTGTCGAATGTGTCGTTTAACTGTGTCTCATAGCTTTACGCTCTGTTCCCTTTTGGATACCTACAGTTCCGCCCCCTCTTGGTATTAACAGCCAATACTTCCCATACGGGGTGGATGATAGATGGGGCTTCGAACGCATTCAACAAAATTGGCCACTCGCGACCTCGCACTCGTGAGGGTTCCTTGTGAGACAGGTCAATTAAAGTAACAAATTTGTTCTTGCCCACATCAGAAGACAAGGTCTTGCCAGCAGAGGCATTGTTCTCAAAGTCTTAACCACCTTATTTTTGCCCAGTGACAGGACTTGATATGGTAAGTCGGAACTGGGAGTTTTTGTCTGATCTATGATTTTTGGCTCATGGTAATTCCAGTTTCGAAGATGGAATCCAGCCGCTGCTAAAACATGCGAGATATTTTAGAGTATGTGTATGGCTTCTTCTGGGGTTGTCGTGCCTTGAAACAAATGGTCTACGTACATTGATTTGTGTATGCTTTCTGTAGCGTTTGGGTGTAGGCCTAAATCTTCGTTTTCCTCAGCAAGTTGAAATAAGATTTTTACTGCCAAGAATGAACTATAGGCTAAATCATAGGTAAAGTGTTGAACTCATATGTACCGAGTGGTTCCACTGCATTGGGTCTCCCAACATCTCGCTGTAGCGAGCGCTGTTCAGGTTCAATCAAAACATCATGGATATATCCGGAGTTAAAAGAGAAACGAAGAATAATTAATAAAAGGTCAGGCTGTATGGCAGGTCCTATCATATGTATGTAATTCATTGATGGATATTCCAGTGGATGATGGTGCTGAACCGTCAAATTCTACTCGCTGCTTCGTGTTTAGGCTACTCTCCTTTAGGACGCCATGGTGGAGTTAATAGAAAATATCTGCAGGAGACTGTTCTTCATGAACCCTCGACACGTGGCCGAATTTTTTGGATTCTACCATGAATTCTGTGTACCTGCCCCATGCAGTCACTTTCTTTCTAAAGACATAAAGCGTTGCTTGGCCTGATGTTTTGAGTCTCCTAGCGAATTCAACGATCCTCTGAAGAGGACTGTAACGACAAAACGACCTTCCATATTTCTTTTCATCATCATCATCATCTGTTTACCCTCCAGGTTCGGTTTTTCCCTCGGACTTAGCGAGGGATCCCACCTCTACCGCCTCAAGGGCAGTGTCCTGGAGCTTCAGACTCTTGGTCGGGGGATACAACTGGGGAGTATGACCAGTACCTCGCCCAGGCGGCCTCACCTGCTATGCTGAACAGGGGCCTTGTGGAGGGATGGGAAGATTGGAAGGGATAGGCATGGAAGAGGGAAGGAAGCGGCCGTGGCCTTAAGTTAGGTACCATCCCGGCATTCGCCTGGAGGAGAAGTGGGAAACCACGGAAAACCACTTCCAGGATGGCTGAGGTGGGAATCGAACCCACCTCTACTCAGTTGACCTCCCGAGGCTGAGTGGACCCCGTTCCAGCCCTCGTACCACTTTTCAAATTTCGTGGCAGAGCCGGGAATCGAACCCGGGCCTCCGGGGGTGGCAGCTAATCACGCTAACCACTACACCACAGAGGCGGACCCATATTTCTTTTCGATGTCTCAAAGTAACTAGAATCGCTGTCCTCATAATCAGGCGAAAAAATCTTCTTCTGGACATAGCTCCATTTCCTAAAATTGTTTTAACTCATGCGAAAGATCAAAGGGATTAGAAGAGAAACTGCATACTCTAGTTATTCATGCTTGTCCATAGTTAGGTGTTCTCCTAGAGACGACACATCCCAGTTTTGTTTTATACAAATTAGGATGTTGCAATGTTTCAGGGTATAATATATGCCAAAATAGATCAACGTCAGTTAACGTATCAATGTTCTCAGGTCGATTAAATTGTGGATCAGCAAGTGAAATTCTGTCTGGAATTTGTAACCTGTTCAAGTTTATAGATTCGCTAGGTAGGTTAGATGTGATTTTAGCTGTAACGAAAAATGTCAAGTTGGTTTCCATGTGGTTGCATGTTGAATTATTTGTGGCATTCGTCATTTCTGTAAATCTGGGCTCTGACTGATTTATCCCCAAAACATTGAGTTTAATCTTTGTCGGATATAGTTCCAATTTTCGGCACACCTCTGTTGACAAAAATTTGATTCTGAACCCGAATTTAGTAATACAGCGCAGTCGCGAGATTTCCCTTTGTTGTCAAGAATCTGAACTAGTGCTGATGGTAATACGCATGAAGTTACTGATCCTCTTCCACCAAGATTTGTTATTGTTGATTGAACTGAATCCAGTGATGATTGCGAGTGTGTGGTGCCTTATGTTTCACCTTTACTTTACTGAGCGAGTTGGCCGTGCGGTTAGGAGCGCGCAGCTGTGGGCTTGCATTCGGGAGATAGTGGGTTCGAACCCCACTTTTGGCAGCACTGAAGATGGTTTTTCGTGGTTTCCCAATTTTACACAAGGCAAACGCTGGGGCTGTATCTTCATTAAGACCAAGGGTGCTTCCTTCCCATTCCTAGCCCTTTCCTATCCTATCGTCGCTATAAGATCTACCTGTGTCTGTGCAACGTGCAGCAAGTTGTAAAAAAAAAGTGACCTTTACTTTGCTGTCAGTAATCTTTTTCCGAATGTAATAGTATGTTATGCTATTTCTGACACTTCCGACATTTTTGTGACTGACAATTAATGGATCTGTGACCTGTGCGGAGACAGTTTAAATATCTCTGAAGTCGCATTACTTCATTAATTCTCGACGGAACAGGAAAATCTAATAATGACTTGCATGGAAGTAGTGCATGTTGCTCACTGTATAAGGGATAGGCTGCTGGATTTTCTGACGTGTAGGAAGGCCTAGTGTTCTGCAACTGTTTTTGATATCCAATACTTTTGACTCGAATTTGACCGATTGATTCCTTCGCTGGTTTGTCCTCGACCTTTTCAAGTAGCTGGCATTGTCTTTCCATAAGGTCATTAGTTCAGATACAATTAGGAGGTCATCTCCCTTGACTTGCTCCTTTCCCCAATCAGACTTTGTTTTAGAATCAAATTTGTCCACAATTAAATACATTAAGAGAGTACTCCAATCCTCAGCTGGCTGCTGTAAAGCTTCTAATGCACGTATGTGACACTCAATTGTATTCAGTATATCACGCATTGAGGGGCTGCCTGGCCGAGGCGGTAAAGGCGTGCTCAATTCACCCGGAAGTACGTGGGTTCGAATCCACGTCAGGAAGTCGAAAAATTTCAGAAACGAGATTTTCCTGAGGTTCACTCTGCCTACTCCAAAAATGAGTACCAGGTCAATTACTGGGGGCATAGGTTGCCGGGCGTAGAGCTAACCACTCTACCCTATCGAGTGCGGAGGTTACGAATAGTGGAAGCCTGTAACTTCCAGCCCTCCAAGGACCTTCATGACCTGTACGGAGATGATTTTGCTTTGCCATATCACGCATTGATAAAATGACTGTTTGGTAAGCTTGGGGTAATCGACAGTTCACTTTATATGGTACTGAATCATTGATGGCTTTTTCTCGTAATGCCTTTCGCGTAATTTCCAAACCCAGTCGCAATTTATTGCTGAAATTTCTAGACCCTAGATGACTTGCCACTTTCCCCGTGAGCGTCCTGCTCAGATAATGGAATTTTTGGATTGCTGATATTCCATCACTTGAATGTATTACGTATGGCGTTCTCCTACTTGACGCCCAATTTAATTTCGAGTGATGCTATAAGTACAGTATATCTATACATTTAGAGCCGTCGTAATATTATCACGAAAATTGGTTCAGGATTGAGTTTGCATCTGATTTACCGCGATATTGCACATTTCATCATGACTAGTTGTTAAGCGGTGTGCTATACTATTCCTCGTGCCATATCTACAAGCTGTTGCGACTTCTCATTATGCGGGCATAGTACATGCCATTAAACTGAAGGGTAATGTAACACCTGTGAAGTTTGTACATGGCAGGACGGCACCCCTTGCAGATACTGCATAGAGACTAAAAATTTAGCACGTACCCTTGGGCCCTGGTCAGCATGGAGAACTCCTGCGGAATTCAAGACACCATCTTTTTTTTTTTTTTTTGCTAGGGGCTTTACGTCGCGCCGACACAGGTAGGTCTTATGGCGACGATAGGATCGGAAAGGCCTAGGAGTTGGAAGGAAGCGGCCGTGGCCTTAATTAAGGTACAGCCCCAGCATTTGCCTGGTGTGAAAATGGGAAACCACGGAAAACCATTTTCAGGGCTGCCGATAGTGGGATTCGAACCTACTATCTCCCGGATGCAAGCTCACAGCCGCGCGCCTCTACGCGCACGGCCAACTCGCCCGGTAAGACACCATCTGATAAGAAGCAAGGTAGCGTCGGCCTTGTCTGAGCAGAACTATGAGGTTCACGAGTAAGTCCACAGTGTTGTAGTAAATCTAAGTACACTCCGAATTGTCATCCCAGTGATCGACGACATGTATTATCAATCCCACCGTATGCATTAAATCTGGCAAAGATCAGCCAGTGGCAGTCGTTCGGAAAACGAAAGAGATCTACGAGCCTCAACAATGTCACGGTTACAGGGCTACTGGTAGGGTGTAGAAGTATCATACCAACAATATTCTCCGACTTTTGTGCACGTTTCGGTCTGAAGAAACAATCTGAGGTTGCCTTATTGGCTCCGAAAAGCTCCGGTCACATTTTGCGAAATCACTTGTACTTATACTTGTTACTTTACATCGTCTGTGGATCTGTCTGGATGTGTGTGTTATTTCTTAGTGATATTTTTGTACGGCAGTACGGATGCCGAGACTTGAGTGGTAAGTTATGCTTTGTCATAATGACAACCCTCAAACTGGGAAGCAATTATATTAAATTAAACTTACCTGTCCTCAAAAGTACGTTTTCAGGTGTGTGTGAGGTGAGGTATAAGGTAGAGGGCCCAAATTTCGTCCCCTTATTAGATTACGGACAAGGCTGAAAATTGGTATGTATTTCTGAATACATTCTCCACTTATAGGCAAATTGCATGAAACGAAATGGCGTATGGCTTTTAGTGCCACCGAGCTCGATAGCTGCAGTTGCTTAAGTGCGGCCAGTATCCAGTATTCGGGAGATAATGGGTTCGAACCCCATTGTCGGCAGCCCTGAAGATGGTCTTCCGTGGTTTCCCATTTTCACACCAGACAAATGCTGGGGTTGTACCTTAATTAAGGCCACGGACGCTTCCTTCCCACTCCTAGCCCTTTCCTGTCCCATCGTCGCCATAAGACCTATCTGTGTCGGTGCGACGTAAAGCAAATTGCTTTTAGTGCCGGGTGTGCCCGAGGACATGTTCAACTCACCAGCCGCAGGTCTTTTGATTTGACTCTCGTAGGCGACCTGCGCATCGTGATGAGGATGGAATTATGATGAAGACGACACATACAGCCAGCCCCCGTGCCAGCGAAATTAACCAATTATGGTTAAAATTCCAAACCCTGTCGGGAATGAAACCCGAGACCCCTGTGACCAAAGGCCAGCACCCTAACCATTTAGCCATGGAACCGGGCGGTAAGTTTCTATGAAACTCTTAAAACATGCTGTAATCAATATTTGACGTAAACATTAATACTGTAAAGCTAAACTACAGAAACTCTGTTTGTAATTTCGCCCCCCCGATGAATTTCTGTACAGTTCAAAAATTTAAATATATATTTCCATTCTAACAATGACAAATATTTTCACTATAATAAATCCATCCAACACTAAAACCACTAGACCTTCTTTCGATAGTTACGGATCCTGGAAGTGCCCCATCCGCTTCCCGATTCCCGGCTCTCCGACGAAATTTGAAAAGGGCTGGAACGGGCTCCACTCAGCTTCAGGAAGTCAACTGAGTAGAGGAGGTTCGATTACCACCTCAGCCATCCTTGAAGTTGTTTTCCGTGGCTTCCCACTCCTCCTCCAGGCAAATGCCGGAATGGTACCTAACTCAAGACCAAGGCCGCTTCCTTCCCTCCTCCTTGCCTACACCTTCCATTCTCCCCACCCCCACAAGGACCCTGGTCAGCATAGCAGGTGAGGCCGCATGGGCGAGCTACTGGTCCTCCTTCCCAATAGTATCCCCGAACACCGAGCTCGATAGCTGCAGTCGCTTAAGTGCGGCCAGTATCCAGTATTCGGGAGATAGTAGGTTCGAACCCCACTGTCGGCAGCCCTGAAGATGGTTTTCCGTGGTTTCCTAATTTCACACCAGGCAAATGCTGGGGCTGTACCTTAATTAAGGCCACGACCGCTTCCTTCCCAGTCCTAGCCCTTTCCTGTCCCATCGTCGCCATAAGACATATCTGTGTCGGTGCGACGTAAAGCCAATAGCAAAAAAAAAAAAAGTATCCCCGACCAATTTTCTCATGCTCCGGGACACTGCCCTTAAGGGGGTAGAGGTGGGATCCCTCGCTCAATCCGAGAGAAAAACCAACCTTGGACGGTAAACGGACTAAGAAAGGAAGAAAGAAAGAAAGAAAGAAAGAAAGAAAGAAAGAAAGAAAGAAAGAAAGAAAAGATTAAATAGTAATATTAATAATAATCATAATCATCGTCATCATCATCATAATCAATGTATTACAACACGGCGTAAATGTGTGCTTACAGTAGTACAGCAACGACGTTCAACGAAAGCAAACTACATAAAACCACATAACGAAAAATTTGCAAAAAAAAAAAAAAAACAATTACCGTGCATGAAAACAATATTACAAGAAAGCATATAACACCAAGAAAACATGATAACGAAAGAAAAGGAATAAACGAAGAAATACTTGAAAATCACTTACAAATACCGTCAAAGTCATGCGTATAATTTCGCTCACACACCCATGTTGTTGATGTGTGGCTTGAGCTATATTCCCAATTCTCAGCCCCACCTATGTGTAAATATAGAAAATGCACGTTTAGAGACTTCCCCGGTGTGTAATTATCTCGACTTAGTAAACTCGTGTATTATTCAGAACAACACTCCAGTGAATAAAGGCTTGACCCACTATTTTAAAAGTCCCTCTTCTGGAAAGTCCGACTTCATTTAAATGAATTTATTGATAGTTACATACCACTGAAGCTAAAAGTCTTCATACCAAGGTGGTGCAACTCGTTTCGGTCATACCCCCAGTGGAAGTGAGCTGCATGTACCATTTTGACCATACCCCAACCCTCCTGCTATTCTTAAATTTCTGGCAGTACCAGCAATCGAACCCGGGCATCCGAGGATGACAGCTAATAGTACTAACCGTTACGCTACGGAGGCTGAAATGTATCTCTATATGGCGTCCACATCACAGGTTCCCAAACGTTTTCTTCAGGTGCTCCGCAGATCCCATGCCTTTCCCCATCCACACAGTTATTACAAATATTGATTTTCTAAGAAACACTTATACTCGAGAACAATGTAGCATCAACGAAAAGATTTCAAAATTCGCGTTACTGCGATAATTAATTTGAACAAAAATCGGAAGTAGCCGGGCTGAGTTGCTCACACGGTTGAGGCGCTGTCCCTTCTCACCCTAACTTGGCAGGTTCATCCCTGGCTCAGTCTGCTGGTATCTGAAGGTACTCAAATACGTCAGCCTAGTGTCGGTAGATTTACTGGCATGTAAAAGAACTCCTGCGGGTCAAAGTTCCGGCACAACGGCGTCTCCGAAAACCGTCAAAAAGTAGTCAGTGGGACGTAAGAACTATAACATTATTATTAACAATAAGTAGGATATAGGGTTGCAACAATCATCATCTTCCTGGTCTCATCCCTATTTTAATGTCACACATGGGTGAATTCGACCCATTTTACGGCCGGATACCTTTCCTGACGGCAACTCTATGTGCAGGGATGTACTCATTATTGAGTTTCTCAGTGGTGGTTAGTAGTGCGATATGTCGTTTATATTCGAAGATGTGTACTGAGACGAACACAGACGCCATAGGAATTAACCATAGACAGTTAACATCCCCGACCCGGCCGGGAATCGAACCCGGGGGCTCCTGAACCGGAGACCACTATGCAGACTGTTGAGGCAAGGAGCCGGACGAATTTTTGATCTACTAAATATTCATGGTAAGTTAATTTATTTTAAATATGTGTTAAAATATATTATATGTGTTTATCTCAAAACATTGAAAGGTAGAGTCCGACTCGTTGGCTGAACGGTCAGCGTACTAACCTTCGGTTCAGAGGGTCCCGGGTTCGATTCCCGGCCGGGTCGGGGATTTTAACCTTAATTGGTTAATTCCAATGGCACGGGGGCTGGGTGTATGTGTTGTCTTCATCATCATTTCATCCTCATCACGACGCGCAGGTCGCCTACGGGAGTCAAATAGAAAGACCTGCACCTGGCGAGCCGAACCTGTCCTGGGATATCCCGGCACTAAAAGCCATACGCCATTTCATTGAAAGGTAGAGACACACATACATAAATACAATTTGAAAGGTGGAAAACTTATATTATTCCGTTTAATAATAATAATGCTGTCGTTTTTACGTCCCACTAATTACTTTTTGGCGGTGATCGGAGTCGCTGAGATGCCGGAATGTTGTCCCGCAGGAGTTCTTTTACGTGCCAGTAAATCTACCGACACGAGGCTGAAGTATTTGAGCACCTTCAAATACCATCGAACTGAGCTAGGATCGAACCTACCAAATTGGAGTCAGAAGGCCAGCGCCTCAACCGTCTGAGTCACTCAGCCCTGCTATTCCATTAAAGGAATATGTTAACTTGTCATGCATAAGTCAATACAGAACAAAAAATATCAATTGTAATACTACTGTAAACATTATATCACAGTCGAGTATGTTTGCGTAATTATCCTTGGAAATTATCCTTTTGAAATGATAAATTCGTTGTAAATCTCCCTCTCTCTCTGTGCCATCAGTCGAGGACGACTCCTTTGGATCACGTGTCTCTATTCAGCTCTTTTCAGTTCGTCGATCGTCATGCCAGTATCTCCCTTGACGCCAACTAACCATTGCATCTTGGCCTTTCAGTTCCTCTCTTGCCACCCACCATTCCCAGCGTGAGATCGTTTCTAGGTAGATACGTCTTAATTATGCGGTTAGGTTTTCGAGACGATGGGATAGCAAAGGGCTAGGAAGGAAGCAGCCGTGGCCTTAATTAAGGTACACCACTATCATTTGCCTGCTGTCAAAATGGGAAACCACGGAAAACCATCGTAAAGGCTGCGACGATAAGCTTCGAACTCACAAGCTCCGAAAAGCAAGTTTACAGCTGCACGATCCGCATCGAGTAAAGAAGTCGCTCAGTGAGAACAATACAGAATGGGAGCTTAAGACAATCTTGTAGTTGAACATGGCTATTGATATCGTGATCATACCTACAGGAACTGCAGATTCACGTGAAATCTGTGTCACAGGGACGTGACTTCTCATTTCAAAACTCTCATATGCTTTGGCTGGGATCGAACCTGAACCGCCTTGGTGAGAAGTCAATATTAATGTCACGCGGATATCACACTCTCGAATGGAAGCTTAAGTTCGACGGTGCTTCAACACGCTAAGATCAACTACAGTTATGTAGCCCCGTTTCTGAATATGATGTCATTATACTAATAAGTAGAGCCCGGATTTCCATGCACTATCAAATCTCGAAATATGCATTCATTCATGCACTGTCATATGGCAAAA
The DNA here is from genome assembly GCF_040414725.1 of Anabrus simplex. NCBI lineage: Eukaryota > Metazoa > Arthropoda > Insecta > Orthoptera > Tettigoniidae > Anabrus > Anabrus simplex. The sequence continues at coordinate 259,807,960 of NC_090266.1, forward strand.
CATGCAAAATAAACAGGAAAATATGCAGTATCAAAATTCAGTTCCTTTTAAAACATTGTACAGCTACCGTAATTTCTCCGTATTGTCTTGATTTAAGCTCATCCGTTTATCTGTCAGCACATTCTTAAGCACAGAAAATGATCTTTCTACGTCACAAGAAGTGACAGCTGCATACTTAAATGAAGACATTTGGGACAAAGTGAGGTCAAATTATACGTCTTTTGCATTTTTGCCACTGAGTCTTATATAATTTTGACAAATTCAAAATCAGGATTTGAACGGAACACTTTGTTCGATCTAACCCTAGCTGCCGCGGCCACTTCTCTTTCCGATGATTGCAGACACTTTTGAATTTCCTCAATAACTGGTAACGATTGCCAATGCGATAACAAACACGTGTGACGAGTGAGAGTTTCGGGTAGGAAATTCCAGGATAACAACTGAAGGTCCATGGCAAAGCCAAGGTTTGTAAGCTGCTATCTCAGTAACGCGGCATCACAAAAGTGTGATAGTTTTGTTTTGTTCGTCAGCCGTCAATGAGTAATGCACAATTTACGGTTCAGTTTACACTGACTTAGCAAATGTGATGGGATAGTCACCTAATAGCGTGTGTGATGCCTCCTCTGGCCCTGCGAACTGCAGTGAGACACCGTGGAAGTGAGTCGACAAGTCCCTGGTAGTCCTCTGGACGCAGCTGACACCAAATCGTTTGCAGAGCGGCCGCCAATGCTGGTCTGTTCGTGGGTGCAGGATCCATGGCACGGAGCCTGCGTTCCAGGACATCCCAGATATGCTCGATAGGGTTCATATCAGGGCTCCTGGGTGTCCATGGCAGTCGTTGGACCTCCGCTGCATGTTCCTGGAACCATTCCCGGGCGACGTGGGAGTGATGTGGCGGTGCTTTATCATCTTTAAACACCGTAGAGCCGTCTGTGCGCTGGAAGGCCAAAAATGGGTGGAGATGGTCTCCGAGCAGCTCAACATACCGCGTACCATTCAAAGTCTCTTCCAGAACAACTAGGGAGCCCATTCCATACCAGGAAAATGCACCCCAGACCATAACAGACACCAGCGCCCTGGACCACACCTTCGAGGCAGGCGGGATCCATCGCTTCATGTGGTCTGCGCCATACACGGTGCCTCCCATCGACATGGTGCAGTTCAAATCGTGATTCGTCCGACCATATCACGTTACGCCATTGTTCCAGTGTCCATCCCTGGTGACTGGCGACAAATGAGCGTCGTTGTGCCCGATGACGTTGGGTTAACAGTGGCACCCGTGTGCGGCGCCGGCTCCCATATCCCATAGAACCCATGTTCCTACGGTTTGTCCACTGGGAGACGTGTATAGTACGGCCTGTGTTGAACTGAGCCGTGATTTGTTGCACGGTTGCCCGTCTGTCACTATTGACAATACGTCTCAAATGTCGCCGATCACGGTCATCGAGGGTGGCTGGACGGCCTGTCGTTCGTCTGTTGTGGACGGTGACACCCGCATTCAACCATTCACGATACACCCTGGACACGGTTGATCGTATGAAGCCGAATTCCGCACCACTTCCGAAATCGCACTTCCCATTCGTCGGGCACCGACCACCATACTCCGTTCGAACGGTGTCAGCTCACGACGACGTTCCATGTTACACCTGTCACATGCACAACCACTGCTCACAAAGTCTCCTATACAACTGCCGCTGGCCCAGGGGGCGTGTGGTGCGCAGACAACACACCTGCGCATCAGTGCTCCGCTATCCCATGACATTTGCTCAGTCAGTGTATAGCAATATATAACTGAGACACCTTATTCCTAAGAATTACAGAGATCGACGTGGGGACTTCCGGCTTACGTTAATGTACCTGATGTACTAACTTCGGTTGTCAGATAGGATGTCAGGAAAACATTCTCTCCGTCTCTCAGTAGCAGATATACTGTATGACGTGGAAAAATGGTCCCAAATTCTGCACACCAATATTCATAAAAATTAACATTATATATGCGCCAAAGTCAGAAGAAACGTCATATTATGCAATATTAAACGTCCAAATATTCGCCATTAAATCCAAAATCTTCAAAATATGCAGTATGCATGAATTTTTTCCTAAAATGGCCAAAACATACTAACATGCAGGGAAAAAGAACGGTTATTTGGAATCGTTAAGCCATAAAACGAATATTTGCAAAGTTTGAGAAGAGTAACCAGCTTATTTAGAAACATACATTTGCATGGAAATCCGCGCTCTACTAATAAGGAAACCCGTCCATCCGTAAATCTTCGATCTTATTGAGATTTGGTACGACTTCAGGAGGAATATGTTATTCAGCCGTATCAAAATGAGATGCCCAGTCGTATATTTAGCACCTGTTTTCGGGTGACAAAGCTTGCTCATATAAGCACCGCATAGACAGGAGTGAGCGGCGGGAAACAGGTAGAGGCGGGGCGGGGCGGGGCGGGGCGGCCAGTTCACGTCGTGGATATACCAGTGGCGACGCGTGACGTTCTGAAAAGTGTTATCACACTCCTTCTGACAGTATATTGTCGCTCGCATCGCAGCATTTTTATGGGCAGTACAGATGTCACTTCATAAAAATGAAAGACTTGATAATTGATATTACTTTTGTATAAGATAACATCATTTGAAAATGATGAAATGGCCCATAATATATTGAACACCCAAAATTTAAAATTCATTTCTAACGGAGCTCCAAGGCTTACCTCAATATTTCCTACTTGTACTTCAGCTCGATACGAAGGCATGTTGTGGCATCAAAAATATCTATCACAGCATCGTAGAAATTAGGCTCTTTCATTATGTCACTCAGAAATGTCTTCTCAATCGCAATCAAAGAAAGTGCAGAGAGCCTGTTCTGAACTTGTTAATTTCTTTGGAAGGTGTGTGTACTTTTTAAGGCCGAGAAGCTTCTTTCAGCGGAAGCGCTAGTCGCCGGGATGGTGAGAATGAGGTCAATCACTTTCATTGCTTCTGTACATGCTTTTTAAAGACCACTGGTGTGCAAATATTGGTAGAGGTCGCATGCATTATTTTTCACAAGGTCCGGGTTCGTGTAGAGGACAGACAGTTCACTTTTAAGTTTCATGCAGTCAAAATTTCGTCTATAGGTCTCCACTGACGACTGATAGGCATTGTTCGGGAACTCCTTCGCGAAACTGTTAAACTGGTCAATATCAATTAACTGAAGGAACTCCAGCTTGTTAATATCAGAAAATCTATCTGATAGTTGCAGGGATATGTCAATTATTTCCAAATACAATCGGAGATGCGATGTTTTCTTAGTTCTTAGTCTTGCAACTTTTGACCACATAGTTTCAAAATGATTTCTGGTTGTCTGCAAAAACGCTTTAAATTGCTGGATCTTTGGAGCAGAAGGCAATATCACATATTTTCTTATGAATGGTCTGATACGGGATATCAGGTTGAGGAAGCTGGAATGAAGATGACAGGGAAAACCGGAGTACCCGGAGAAAATCCTGTTCCTCCTACGCTTTTATAAATCTCACGTGGAGTGACCGGGATTTGAACCATGGAACTCAGCGGTGAGAGGCCGGCGCGCAGCCGCCTGAGCTACGGAGGCTCTGCTAAGGTAGATATGAATGAAAATGTTTATCTGCATGAAATAAGCTTACCTTAATATAACCGACAGTTTATCTTCTTCTCCCTCGTCTTCGTGTTCCTTTTCTTCAGACTGCCTGACACCACCGACAGAAGGTAACCAAAGGAACTCTCCGATATTCGGTTGTACTGATTACATTTATCAGAAATTTACAGAGCTTGTGATGCATCACAGCAAACAGACATCCCGTTCCCAAAAATTGTATTTCCTTTGATGTAATTGTCGACGACGGCAAATCAATGTCATACATAAAATGATTCAAAGATTAAATTTACTAAAGTAATTTTTAATGAATTGTTGACACATTATTACTATGTATATTATTATAATTTTATATTTTTATTGTTTATTATTATTATTATTATTATTATTATTATTATTATTATTATTATTGGTACACAGTACTCGTACACAAAGAATAACTCAACGCAAATCCTTAAACTGGAAGCTTGTTTAACCCTTCTCATATATACAGGGTTATTCACCTAAGATGTTACAAGGAAATAACGTCTGAACCATTCAAGATATCGGTATTTTTTTTTCATATTCGCAAATGATACTCAGGAGCTTGTAAAATAACGTGCTACCTATTCTCATAGGATGATTAATAACCGACATATTAATACTAACTCCATATTTTTAAATCGAACGGCACGAATACATTCAGCTGACCTAAACGTTCATCTGCGTATAAGTTCAAATATGTAATTATTTTCAAAATCGGACAGTTACTTTTTGAGATACCAATAAAAATCGCATTTGGGCTTTTGCGTGCCGCATCAGACAGCGTACGTTCGGCAAAGGACGTATTGGCACGCTAGCTGTTTCCTGACATTGATTCCAGCCACAGAACGGATACCAGGCATGTACTCTAAACTGTCGTACACAAAATGTGATGTACCGTAACGTACCCTGGGTGTTCAACGTTATTGTATCACTGGCGAACACACAACGGGGAAGGAATATTAAAGTTGTTTGGTTTGTTTTTGTTTTTGTTTTTGTTTTTGTTTTTGTTTTTGTTTTTGTTTTTGTTTTTGTTTTTGTTTTTGTTTTTGTTTTTGTTTTTGTTTTTGTTTTTGTTTTTGTTTTTGTTTTTGTTTTTGTTTTTGGTTTTGGTTTTGGTTTTTGTGTTTGGTTTGGTTTTTGTTTTTGGTTTGGTTTGTTTTTGTTTTTGTTTTTGTTTTTGGTTTGGTTTGGTTTGGTTTGGTTTGGTTTTTGTTTTTGTTTTTGGTTTGTTTTGTTTTGAAGTCCATGCGTAACAGGTTGCGTTCAGTTTGGCGTCTTTCCACACGAATGAGAATGGAAAGAATTTGGAAAGGACGTCGGCCGTGGCCTATCTCAAAGGTACCAAGTCAAAGTAATATTGTATTCCGTTTAAAAACATTAACCCTCCCTGTCCTGTCATAAATTCGCCTATCACACACACTTTACAAACCCATCACATGTGTACGATATGCTTACATGGCTGGTATCCATTCTGTGCCTGCAATCACACCCAGGAATCTACTTGCATGTCAATATGTCCTTGCCCGACTGCACGCCGTCTAATGCGGCATGCAAAACGGCGCACGTTGTTCTTATTGATGACACCGAGATCGATAGCTGCAGTCGCTTAAGTGCGGCCAGTATCCAGTAATCGGGAGATAGTGGGTTCGAGTCCCACTGTCGGCGGCTTTGAAGATAGTTTTCCGTGGTTTCCCATTTTCACACCAGGCAAATGCCGGGGCTGTACCATAATTAAGGCCACGGCCGCTTCCTTCCAACTCCTAGGCCTTTCCTGTCCCATCGTCGCCATAAGACCTATCTGTGTCAGTGCGACGTAAAGCAAATAGCAAAAAAAAAGAGTTCTTATTGATATCTCAGAAAGTAACTGTCCGATTTTGAAAATACTTACAGTACATATTTGAACTTGTACGCAGTTGAACTTTTAGGCCAGCTGCACGAATTTGTGCCATTCCATTAAAAATATGGAGTTAGTATTAATATCTCGGTTATGAATCACCTCATGAGAATAAGTAGCACATTATTTTACACGTTCCTGGGTATAATTTACGAATGTGAAAACAGAATACCGATATCTCTAATGGTTTAGACGTTATTTCCGTGTAACACCTTAGGTGAATAACCCTGTATATATATTTACAATTTGCTTTACGTCGCACCGACACAGATAGGTCTTACGGCGACGATGTGATTGGAAAGGGCTAGGAGTGGTAAGGAAGAGCGGCCGTGGTCTTAACGTACAGCCCCAGCATTTACCTGGTGTGAAAATGGGAAACCACGAAAAACCAACTCCAGGGCTGCCAACAGTGGGATTCGAAACCACTATCTCTCGGATGCAAGCTCACAGCTGCGCGGCCCTAAGCGCACGGCCATCTCACCCGATCCTTCTCGTATATAACATTCTTTCTGTAGAAGAATTTGGCATTCGAGCTCACCGAAGGAAATGGACTTATTCAAAACAAGAGGATGGCGGGAAGCGACTGGTGGCAAGCGTTTCTGAAAAAGCGGACGGTTCTTAGAATGAACCGAGCGACCTAGCTACAAGGCACTATTTCTTAAAGAGATCACAAGAACAGCCTTCCTTACTTCAACATAATTACATGGATGAACTTTCTTATTAACACCGTGTATTTATGTTATTATTTAATTCTTTCTTCTTTCATAATCCGTTTACCCTCCAGGATTGGTTTTTCCCTCGGACTCAGCGACGGATCACACCTCTACCTCCTCAACGGCAGTATTCTGGAGTGTGAGACTTTGAGTCGGGGGATACAACTGGAGAGGAGGACCAGTAACTCGCCCAGGCGGCCTCACCTGCTGTGCTGAACAGGAGCCTTGTGGGAAAATGGGAAGATTGGAAAGGATAGACAAGGAAGAGGGAAGGAAGCAGCCGTGGCCTGAAGTTAGGTACCATCCCGGCATTTGCTTAGAGGAGAAATGGGGAAACCACGGAAAACCATTTCGAGGATGGCTGAGGAGGCACTCGAACCCTCTCTACATAGTTGACCTCCCGAGGTAGAGTGGACCCTGTTCCAGCCCTCGTATCACTTTTCAAAATTTTGACATAGCCGGGAATCGAACCCGGGCCTCCGGATATGGCAGCTAATCACACTAACCACTACACCACAAGTCTAAAATTAAGTGGATTAATCTCATCAATAACCACTAGTAAAATGAGATTCATTTGCCCCACATTGGTGGACGCTTCTGACGCGCTAGTAGGGGCAAGTGAGTCAAGGTGCTTAATGTTGATAATTTTGTTTCAAGCATGCAATCCATGCATACGTTTTATTTACTTCTTTTGATTGCTACAGGCGATTAAGAAGGTCTTAAGCTGTTTTTACTGTTTTCGTGATTAATTTAAAAAATGTCCGCCTCTGTGGTGCAGTGGTTGGTGTGATTAGCTGCCACCCCCGGAGGCCCGGGTTCGATTCCCGACTCTGCCAAGAAATTTGAAGAGTGGTACGAGGGTTGGAACGTAGTCCACTCAGCCTCGGGAGGTCAACTGAGTAGAGGTGGGTTCGATTCCCACCTCAGCCACCCTGGAAGTGGTTTTCCGTGGTTTCCCACTTCTCCTCCGTGAAAAATGCTGGGATGGTACTTAACTTAAGGCCACGGCCGCTTCCTTCCCTCTTCCTTGCCTGTCCCTTCCAATCTTCCCATCCCTCCACAAGGCCCCTGTTGAGCATAGCAGGTGCGGCAGCCTGGGCGAGGCACTGGTCCTCCTCCCCAGTTGTATTGCCCGACTCAAAGTCTCACACTCCAGGATACTGCCGTTGTGGAGGTAGAGGTGGGATCCCTCGCTGAGTCCCAGGGAAAAACCTACCCTGGAGGGTAAGCAGATTAAGAAAGAAAGAAAGAAAGAAAGAAAGAAAGAAAGAATTTCAAATAATTATTCTGGTCATTATGACATTCTTTGCCTTCAGGTGACTCACTTGCTCCTCTCTCCCCTGTATCCTAAAACAAACAAACAAACATAAAATCTCATATGTTTATAGAGGTATAAAATTTGTGTTTGAATTCTGAAATTCAGCACAGTATGTTCAAGAAACTTTATTTTAAAATTAACAAGTTACCTGTTTTTATCATTAAATTGTTCACTTTCTTCGGACGTGCATTCCAATGTAGAAAATAAACTTGAACTGGTGTCACGTTGTATATAGTCCGCCTCTGTGGTGTAGTGGTTAGCGTGATTAGCTGCCACCCCCGGAGGTCCGGGTTCGATTCCCAGCTCTGCCACGAAATTTGAAAGGTAGTACGAGGCCCGGAACGGGTCCACTCCCTAGAGGAGGATTCGATTCCCACCTCAGCCATCCTCGAAGTGGTTTTCCGTGGTTTCCCACTTCTCCTCCGTGGAAAATGCCGGGATGGTACCTAACTTAAGGCCACGGCCGCTTCCTTCCCTCTTCCTTGCCTATCCCTTCCAATCTTCCCATCCCTACACAAGGCCCCTGTACAGCATAGCAGGTGAGGCCGCCTGGGCGAGGTACTGGTCATTCTCCCCAGTTGTATCCCCCGACCAAGAGTCTGAAGCTCCAGGACACTGTCCTTGAGGCGGTAGAGGTGGGATCCCTCGCTGAGTCCGAGGGAAAAGCCGAACCTGGAGGGTAAACAGATGATGATGATGATGATGACGATGTATATAGTAAAGGCTTCTCTGATCCTTTCTGTTGTCCATCTCCAGGGCTAAATGGTTAGCGTGCTGGCCTTTAGTCACAGGTGTCCCGGGTTCGCTTCTCGGCAGGGTCGCGAATTTTAACCGTCATTGGCTGTTTCCGTTAGATTGGGGCCTGGGTGTGTGTGTCGTCTTCATCAACATTTCATTCTACGAGAGTCAGATAAAATACCTGCAACTGGCGAGCCGAACATGGCCTCGGACACTCCCGGCACTGAAGGCCATACGCCACTTTATTTCATCCTTTCTGCTGAGAGCGGTATGAGGATGTTCGCCCCCTCTCCTTGTTCTTTTTCTTTCCTATTTTCTTGACGTCACAGGGACACATTTAGGTCTTATGGCGACGATGGGATAGGAAAAGTCTAGAAGTGGGAGGGAAGCTATTTTTTTGCTATTTTGCTTTACGTCGCACCGACACAGATAGGTCTTATGGCGCCGATGGGATAGGAAAGGCCTAGGAATGAGAAGGAAGCGGCCGTGGCCTTAAGTAAGGTACAGCCCCAGCATTTGCCTGGTGTGAAAATGGGAAACAGGCCGGTCTGAGTAGCTCAGACGGTAGGGTGCTGGCCTTCTGAGCCCAACTTGGCAAGTGCGATCCTTGCTCAGTCCGGTGGTATTTGAAGGTACTCAAATACAGTATATCAGCCTCGTGTCGGTAGATTTACTGGCACGTAGAAGAACTCCTGCGGAACAAACTTCCGGCACCTCGGTTCTTCGAAAACCGTAAAAGAGCAGTTAGTAGGACATAGAATAAATATTATTATAAAAATGAGAATTCACGGAAAAAATCTTCAGGGCTGCCGTCAGTGGGTTTCGAGCCCATATTTTCCCGAATGCAAGCTGACAGCTTCGCGCCCCTAACCGCACGGCCAACCCTCTCGGTAGTTCGCCTCTCCCTTGGCTTCTAGTTCACCTGGCTGTCACCAACATTTCTCGAATCTCAAAAAGTTGTGTTTACACGATTTTAGTCGGTATAATTTTATGAATATTCTTTGGCAGAATGTTGTATTTTGTAGAATACCACTTACACTTTCTTATGAGCAAACCTAACGTGTTTTCCACAACCCTTCGAGTCCGACAATGTCTGTAGTAGCAAACTGTATTTAAACTAATTGTTCTCCATTTCTACTTCGGGATATGATTTCATAATACCATTTTTCATTGGGAAAGCTGCATCAGCCAGTATGACGTCCGGTAACACAGCATTGTGTTTGGCAGGGGCTTTTTTCTGTAGGAAGGTCTAGCTGGTTGGTAAATTACTTTTTCTTCCAAAAGCGCTAAAAGTACACTATTTTATTGTCATTGCAAGGCTCCCCTCCAGGCTAACTGCTTCCCGAGACCGTGTGTATTTGTTGGTAAAATGTAGGAGACCAGCAGTTCTTGAAATGTCTTCGATGACTTACGGACATATAGAGAAAAAGTTGGTTTCTACTCGTAACAGATCTGTGAGTCCGCGTCTGTAGTGTAGTGGTTAGTGTGATTAGCTGCCATCCAAGGAGGACCGGGTTCGATTTCCGGCTCTGCCACGAAATATGAAGCGTCGTACGAGGACTGGAATGGGGTTCGCTCAGCCTCGGGAGGTCAAGAGTGAGTACAGGGGTTGGATTCCCACCTCAGCCATCCTCGAAGTAGTTTTCCGTTGTTTCCCACTTCTTCTTCAGGCAATTGCCGGAACTCAAGGCCGCGGCCGCTTCCTTCACTATTCCTTGTCTATCCATTCCAATCTTCCCACCTTCCACAATTCCCCTGTTCAGCATAGCAAGCGAGGCCACCTGGGGGAGGTACTGGTCCTCGGGCACCGTTTTATCCCCAGACCTAAAGTCTCACGCTTCAGGACACTGTCCTTGAAGCGGTAGAGTAGGATCCCTCGGCTGAGTCCGAGGGAAAAACCAACTCTGGATGGTTAAATGGAAAGAAAGAAAGAAAGAAAGAAAGAAAGAAAGAAAGAAAGAAAAAAAGATAAAAGAAACAGATCTGTGAAAAGATTACGAAATTCTCTCTTTTCATCCTTTTATGAAGTATATCACGAACCCATAACCTTTGTTTTCGCTCTCATTGTTGTCTTTCCTCCTCTTCTCGATCATCCTCCTCCGCACAAGCTGCAGCTACTCTAATCAGTTCATCTTTTGACGAGCAGTCCATTGCACTAGTTTCTGAAAGCGCTGTCACTGGCTCTGTCCGGTGCCGTGCTGACCGTTCATAATACAGTAGGTTGCCTTCAAAACGGCGCTGAGTCGAGACGGGCCACGCTGAACTGTGGCGTGCCGGGCCGGCCGTTTGTAATGGGTTTCTTGCTTTGACGCAAAGTAATACAAAGTTACCGTTTAATATATTAAAGCAAAATCAAGAATAATATCGGAACAAATGATCACAGTTAATATCCTAATTGGGGAAAATAGCGAACTAGGGAAGCCTGCCTTTACGTTTTAACGCCTTTCTCCTTTTTTCGTTTCGCTCTGGAGTGAGGCAGTTCGAGAACCATACACGAATCAGAACCTTAATCTTATATGAGAAAGATTGTTTTTACTCGCGGCTTAGTAAATGTCCTTAGAGAAAACATACATTCACACAAGCGGCAGAATGGCGAGTGTGTGAGTGAGGGAACTGCGGACAACTACGAGCGAATAGAGTGGTGGGGACGTGTCCTCGGAGCACCAGGCATGAGCCCCAACAAGTGCTCTTGCTCTCAGAGACACGTTCTGTACATCTCTGCTCCAGAGCGGCCCAGTATTCGTTATCCAAAGATATTTCAAACAATGTGATTGAACGTTCGTCCATTCCCTACAGGACACTGCGAGCTGTTGATGGCAACCGACTATCCTCTCCTCCGAGCGGGGTTCAGGCTGAGGATAAAGGTCATCTACACACACAAAATTTGAACATACGGTTCAGATACCAATTTCTATCTTGCCAGTCTTGTGGTTGGCTATGCGACTCAGTTATCGGGCGTTCGCTTCATGTACTCATGATTACACGATCGAATACCAGCCCTGAAAGATATCTAAATCCAAGGAAGGCCAACAGATTTACTAACACATGAAAGGCCTTTTTCCGGGGCGAAATTCCGGTATCCAACAGCCAGTAGCTGTCCCAGAATTTAAATTTAGCATATTTCATCTTACTTTGGGCGTATGTTTGAGATTTATGTAAATTACCATCGCATTTTATTCTTAGAATAAGTATGAGAAACCCTAAGCAGAATGTCTGCTGTCAATATCACAATTCGAACTTCGGACCTCAATATGATGCAACTTCTCAGCAGTGTATATTTAGATAAGACATGGGAAAAAATTTCAAAATCCAGGATAACTTTTTTTTCGTGTGGCTATTTCTAGCAGAGTGCAGCCCTTGTAAGGCAGACCCACCGATGAGGGTGGGCGGCATCTGCCACGTGTAGGTAACTGCGTGTTATTGTGGTGGAGGATAGTGTTATGTGTGGTGTGTGAGTTGCAGGGATGTTGGGGACAGCACAAACACCCAGCCCCCGGGCCATTGGAATTAACCAATGAAGGTTAAAATCCCCGACCCGGTCGAATCGAACCCGGGACCCTCTGAACCGAAGGCCAGTACGCTGACCATTCAGCCAACGAGTCGGACCAGGATTACGAGTACGAGTATCATTGCGGGTGAAGGCTACGTGGGAGACAGTAAAATACAGTAATAGACTGCATGCTTATATTTATCTATTATAAGCTATCATCATGTGGATACCATTATTACTCTCCATGAAATCATCCTCGAGCCATAATAGGGACATAAATTCGTAATTAACTTAAGTATTCGGAACAAATGAACATATTAAATTTTATTATGTTTTTTCGCAGCTGTGTCGATCGATGAGCCGGAAGTATTTAAACACCTCCCTCTACAGTCGTGAGCTCTAGAAATACATAGCCAAACGTTAATGTTGATGAATGACTTATTATGGATACCTTAGGCAGCTATCCTTGTTGAAACCTTCCCTAAAGTAATATACACTTTCCCTAGGAAAATTCTGGCTTAAAATGGGTTGTCCATATACTTCTGATCATTAGATTTACTACACATTCTTTTCCATTGTTTTTCATTCATTTTGACTACCTTGACTTTCCGGATACTTAGAACGTCTATCCTCATAGAAAACAGGATACCATAGAAGTGAAAACTCATCTAAATATTGAAATACTGTCTGACAGTGTTGACATCACCAAATTGCCCATTAAGTGAATTATACAGTGGCCGAAATAACTAATAATAATATTAATAATAATAATATTAAATATAATAATAATAATAATAATAATAATAATAATGTTATTTGTTTTACGTCCCACGCACTACTCTTTTACGGTTTTCGGAGACGCCGAGGTGCCGGAATTTAGTTCCGCAGGAGTTCTTTTACGTGCCAGTAAATCTACCGACACGAGACTGACGTATTTGAGCACCTTCAAATACCACCCGACTGAGCCAGGATCGAACCTGCCAAGTTGGGGTCAGAAGGCCAGCGCCTCAACCGTCTGAGCCACTCAGCCCGGCACCGAAATAACTAAGAGGCCAATGGAACGACGACGGGTTAATGTGAGGAATGGAGTAGCCAATTTTGTGCGGGTGATCAAAAACATGTAACGCCTGGCAATGCCCTGTTGCAACACAACAACGTTTCTATTGGCTTACTATAACCTTTTTCGTGAAATATTTTGGAGTAATTGCTCCCGTTGGTTGTATTACATATCCTAATTAACCATTGTCGGTCATTTTCGTCTATGTATAGGTGCTTTAAGGCAGAAACAGTTTCAAAGAAGGACCTTCCAGGAATCGTTAATGAACAAGGGAGTGTGTATGCGAGGATCTTCAAAAGGCAGAAGTATTCAGTCAGCAGTATGTAAAGATTGTTGGTTACAAGGATAATGTCCAGATAGGGGATGTGAGTAATACTAACGAAGTATTAAAATTTACCTATGATAACAATGACATTTACAGTAAGATACAAAAGTTGAAAACTAGAAAAGCAGCTGGAATTGATAAGATTTCTGGGGATATACTAAAGGCAATGGGTTGGGATATAGTACCATATCTGAAATACTTATTTGATTATTCTTTGGTTGAAGGAGCTATACCAAATGAATGGAGAGTTGCTATAGTAGACCCTGTACATAAAAGTAAGGGTGATAGACATAAAGCTGAAAATTACAGGCCAGCCAGTTTGACATGCATTGCATGTAAGCTTTGGGAAAGCATTCTTTCTGATTATATTAGACTTGTTTGCGAAATTAATAACTGGTTTGACAGAAGGCAGTTTGGGTTAAGGAAAGGTCATTCCAATGAAGCTTGCAGGATTTCAGCAAGATATAGCAGATATCCTGGATTCAGGAGGCCCAATGGACTGTATTGCGATTGACCTATCTAAGGCATTTGATAGGGTAGATCATGGAAGACTACTGGCAAAAATGAGTGCTATTGGACTAGAAAAAAGAGTGACTGAATGGGTGGCTATATTTCTAGAAAATAGAACTCAGCGAATTAGAGTAGGCCTGTAATAATTAAGAGGGGAATTCCTCAAGGCAGTATTATTGGACCTTTATGTTTTCATATATATCAATGATATGTGTAAAGAGGTGGAATCAGAGATAAGGCTTTTTACAGATGATGTTATTTTGTACAGAGTAATAAATAAGTTACAAGATTGTGAGCGGCTGCAGGGTGACCTCGATAGTGTTGTGAGATGGACGGTGGGCAATGGTATGATGATAAACAAATTAAAAGTCAGGTTGTGAGTTTCACAAATAGGAGAAGTCCTCTCAGTTTTAATTACTGTGTTGATGGGGTGAAAGTTCCTTTTGGGGATCATTGTAAATACCTAGGTGTTAATATAAGAAAATACCTTCATTGGGGTAATCACATAAATATGATTGTTAATAAAGGGTACAGATCTCCTCACGTGGTTATAAGGGTATTTACGGGTTGTAGTAAGGATGTAAAGGAGAGGGCATACAAGTCTCTGGTAGGACCCCAACTAGAGTATGGTTCCAGTGTATGGGACCCTCACCAGGATTACTTGATTCAAGAACTGGAAATAATCCAAACAAAAGCAGCTCGATTTGCTCTGGGTGATTTCCGGCAAAAGTGTAGCGTTACAAAAATGTTGCAAAGTTTGGCTGGGGAGACTTGGGAGAAAGGAGACGAGCTGCTCGATCAAGTGGTATGTTCCGAGTTGTCAGTGGAGAGATGGCGTGGGAGGACCTCAGTAGACGAATAAGTTTGAGTGGGGTCTTTAAAAGTAGGAAAGATCACAATATGAAGGTAAAGTTGGAATTCGACGAATTGGGGCAAATATTCGTTTATAGGAACGGGAGTTAGGGATTGGAATAACTTACCAAGGGAAATGTTCAATAATTTTCCAATTTCTTTGCGATCGTTTAAGAAAAGGCTAGGAAAACAACAGATAGGGAATCTGCCACCTGGGCGACTGCCCTAAATGCAGATCAGTAGTGATTGATTGATTGATTGATTGATTGATTGATTGATTGATTGATTGATTGATTGATTGATTGATTGATTGATTGATTGATTGATTGATTGATTGATTGATTGATTGATTGATTGATTGATTGATTGATTGATTGATTGATTGATTGATTGATTGATTGATTGATTGATTGTAGTTAACTCGTAGTAAGAAACTATTTCTTAAATGTTATCCAACCCTTTACAGCCCGTAACCTGCACGGATTTCTCTCGAATTTCCCTCAAACCGTTGACCTATCAACAGCATATACTGCGTGCACTTCACAAATACTGTTACTTGCCAGTGTAACGTTTTCTCTCCCTTTCTCTTTTTAATACAAGAATCGCATCAGATGCCGAAATAACTAGTATTTTTCTACGTCTCTCTGTAAACTTCGTTCGTGATCAGTAGTAACAGTGTGTTCTTACTGAGTCTGGAATATGTAATTAGCAAAATGTACATTTTCTTCATACCGAGCGAATTTGCTACGCGGTTTAGGCATGTAGCTGGGAACTTTCATTCGGGAGAAGTTGGGTTTGAACCCTATTGTTTGTAGTCCTGAAGGTGGTATTATATGGGTTACTAATTGTTTTACAGTTTTCTTTATATCACACCGACACTGATAGGTCTTATAGCGACGATGAGATAGGAAAGGACTAGCAGTGAGAAAGAAGCGAGCGTGGCCTTAATTAAGGTATAGCCCCAGCTTTTTACTGGTGTGAAAATGGGAAAATACGGAAAACCATCTTGAGGGCTGCCGACAGTGGGGATCCAACACACTATCCCCCGAATGCAAGCTCACACCTGCACGCCCCTAACAGCACGGACAACTCACTATGTACCAGTTTTTCACATCAGGCAAATGTTGACGATGAACCTTAATTAAGGCTACGGCTGCTACCTTCCCGATCCTAGTCTTTTCGTATCCTTGCTATCCTACCCTTACAACGCAGATTTCGACCGTTAAATACATTTCACCCACGAGACTGGTGAACAATAATGCTCAGAACTCCGAATATGAAACAATGACGACATTAACAACCTGGCATCCAGTCATTGTTTCTAGGGTTGCCCAAATGAAATTGAGACTTTAGAACAAACGTTGTTGTTCGGAGAAACAGAGTATTGAGCATGCGTCGGTGGATGGCTATGTACCGTACGCCAGGAAGACATCTGGTGTCGTCGGAAACTGCTACTGTGCTGTTTGCACGTGCAGAAGCAAAGTGACTATGTACGGTTTTGCCATGAATTCGTCCAGAATTGACCAGAGTCTGCTATTCATTTAATGGTGGCAAATGGTGTTAGCGGAGCGGATATTTACCGCTGTGTGGAGGACCAGTATGGGAGTGAGTGTGTATCACACTGAACAATATTCAGATGATATTGGGAATTTCACCATAGACAAGTAAGGAAGTGCCAAAATCGGCGATACCACTCATCTTTATTGCCCTCCCATCTCTTCGACTCCTTTGTCAGGCACAGTGGGCAGCCTGGTGAGAAAGCAAAGAAGTAACCAATCAAGGGATGCCGATTCACAAGCAATGGTGAATCTGAAATGTCGTTGAAGAATGATTCCGTCGCCAACAGCAGACGTTTTTCGTTCGGGATATCCGTCTTCAAATGGACCACTTGGCCACATGCTTGAACCATACTTCCTGTATGTCGGTACTCCAAATAATAAACCGTTACAGAAACCAACAAAAGTCTCAGTTACAGTACATTTGGGCAATCCTCATATTTCTTCTCGCCAACTTCTTGTTCATTACGTCTGTTTTATTCTGCCGACCTGTGTCATTGCGATTTCCATCAATCAATCGAAGGTAATATTGAAATTTATACCACGGAACATCGGAAAGTTGCTCACGGTGTGGTTCGTCACCATATCGATGATAGTTATTGTTCCGGGGTTATCTGTGGAACGCAGAGGTGAAAGAACAAGGTTTCTGGCACATAGCAATTTTGGTACAACACAGAGAAACCAAGAATTGGTCATTTACAATCTTGAGCTTCAAGCTCAAAATTTACAAGGTCCCAACATAGCAAATGTTGCGTTTGGTTGGATAGACAAGGAGAGATATCTCCCAAAACACCATTTTCAAGAGCCCTGAGCTCCAACGGTTACAAATTACGGCCTTCCAAGGGCACCACTCAATAGTACACAAATATCTATTACAGTACCACAAAAGAGCTTACATGCTCTACAAATTCTATCAAGGAGACAGCGCTCCCGAACTCTTACGGCCTACTCAAGGCAACCATTAACTATTACATTTGCACAATACTTTACAATTTCTGGACTCTCTAGGCACAATCTACATTTGACAAGATAGTAGCAGTTGTATTTAAGAAGCAATACAGAGGTATCGAGTACCCATACTACCCGGCCTTCGTGAAAAGAACAGGTCAAATTACTGGTCCAAACTCAAAAATGTATGGAGGCGTAGACTTGCGCTCCTAGAAATGAAGGTGAAAACCCTACTTGGGCTTGCAGCCCGACGATGAAGAGGCTAATCACACACTACTGAGGTGACTAGAAGGACAAGTTAATTTATGGTTTGCAAGAGAAAAACCGTTACAAAATCGTAGTCACCTCAAGATTAATTGAAGGAGAATTCAAGAGGGTAACGCACTATCTATCCCCAATTTACAGTTTAAGTCCTTAGGACTTACATGAAATTTTACATGAGAAGGAAGAAAATTTACAGTTTAGGAAATTGACTGTTACATAGTTAAAGATTGGAACCTTCTCCTCGTGTCAGTTTGCGGAGGTAACTACTATGATAGAAAACTATTGGCCATTACCTTAGCTGATGTTCTGCCTGCCGAAGATTGAGGCCTCCGCCTCCTGTCTTAACACACACTCTCAGTAAGATGACGATCAGAAAGAGAAGTTAACTCGAAAAAGCGACAGCTTTTATACCCGAGAGGAAGCTTCGAGAAAGCTCTGGACTAAATCCGGACACACCCTCTCATTTTTATTGGATGAACAAAAAGTTACAAGAAGCCTATGATTGGCTGAAAAATATATACAGAAAATTTGTGATTGGCCAGACTCCAAAGCTGGCGGGATGAGAAGGAAGTGTTGCAAACCTTGAAGTATCCAAAAATAAGGAAAGTCAATTCAGTTCAGAAAACCTATAAACACAAAACTTCTTTAAATTTCTAGTTACTTCACTTCGCACCAGACTGCATGACCTCAGTTTTTTCATAGAGACATCTATGGAGAAAAGTCCAAATTTCTTGAAATAGTTGTTGCAACCAGTGATACTCCAAAACAAAGAAATCCAGTCAGTTTAGGAAACTTTAAAATAGCATATTACTCCATCATTTAGTAGTGACATCTTTTGATCAACGTCCCAACTTCTTGTACTAGATGTTTCAATTTTTATATGATAGATAGCGTTCTTCAAAGTGCTTCATTTAAATGTACGGGGTTGAGGTGTACCTCCCGGTACAGACCTACCCCCCCACCCCCGCCCCCGAAGGTCCTTCCCTCGCATGACACAGACAAAAAAGAAAAATTTAGTTTTGGAATTTCACAGATGGCAAAATTTCGGGCTGGAAGTTCATTTTGAGACGGCGGATTGTCGTGTAACTAAATCACCTTGCCATGTCTTCTGGCCAATTCCGGTCGTCTTTCGAGCAATGCGTGATTTAAATTAATCATTTGTTGGTGATAGCGTTGTGCATTAACGGTTTCACCGGCCTTCAAGAGTTCATAATACACAATACCGCTCTGGTCCCACCAGACACAAAGCATGGTCTACTTGCCGAAGCAATTTAGCCTTGGTGTTGAAGAACCGGCTTCGCCAGGTGACAGCCACGATTTTCTCCGCTTCGGGTTTTCAAAATAAATCCATTTTTCGTCGGCCGTCACAATTCGGTACAGAAATTATTTTCTTTTTTGGCGTTGAAGCAGCATTTCACAAGTTACTTGGCGATTTTCCGTTTGTTGTTCATTCCAATGGTGTGGGACCCATTTACCGAGTTAATTGATCTTCCCCATTGTTCATAAACGTCTGCTGATTGTTTCTTGTGACACATTTAATTCTTGTGCCAATTGCTGTTGTGTTTCAGTTGGGTCATCATCCAGAGCGCACACTGTCTTTCACACTGAAATTACCACGTTCAAATTGTCGAAGCCATGTTTCACCTGTTCTAATCGATGGAGCGTGTTCACCATATGTTTCCACCAGCAAACGATGACTTTCCACAGCCTTTTTCTTTTGATTAAATAAGAAAAGCAATGCGTGCCGCAAATGTTCTTTTTCAGGCACAAACGTCGACATGATCATTGAACGATACAACACAGACGCTGGTGTTTGGCGGACTCAACTTGTGTGTGTTTGGTAGGTTAATGTCAGATGAACAAACTGACGTACGCGTCAAATTCATACGCTGCATACTGTTCGCTGGCGCCATCTCTTAGTCAAACTGGAAAGACTTATGCATACGCCTGGTATGACAGTATCATGTTGATAGATTTACTGGCACGTTAAAGAACTCCTGCGGAACAAAATTTTGGAACCTTGGTGTCTCCGAAAATAATGAAAATAGTTCGTGCGACGTTAAACATTCTTCTTCTTATTATTATTTAACATCCAGATGACAGTGGAACCCTCTGTTATGTAAACAGGACATGTAATTGCCGTAATTGGTCAATCGCAATCCCACTATGCATTCGTACAATGTATTTAGGAACATCCAAAGACGTGATCATTTTTTTTTTTGAACAGTGTGTATTTTCATTGCGGATATTACTATTAATTCCTACATAGGAGCTGACCTTAATTTTAGTAATTTTATTTCTCAGAACCGGGACATAATATCCCTATTTCTTTCCACACCAGTCCCCCGTCAAACTCCATCCCTGATGCCTCCATAGGGCAAGACCGGTCGACACACCGCATGTTTCTATTAAGTGCATGTATTTTTTTAGTAAGGTTTTGGGATTGAAAACTTCTTGCAGAAAGGGAAGAACATCATTTGTGCTTGATTGTTTAACACTTAGTTTGCTATATAAAACTCATTGGTCCATTATGAACCGAAGAATAGAAGGGTGCGTTGTAGGAGAGTTGCCGCAGGGACGGGTGATATGCCGCACTCCCGCTAGAGATGACGCAATGACGGGTGATATGCCGCACTCCCGCTAAAGATGACGCAACGAGGTAGAAATGATAGACTATTCATAGAAATACGTACTTTTATAATATCTAGTGTGGAGAATATGTACAAAACATTTGCTAAATAGGTTATGTACTATTATAAAATGATTAAATATAAATTCAACAAATAATTTAAATTCTAATTAAACTTAATGATTATACTCAACAGCATTACACAGTGGACAAAGGCAATTCAAGTTCGAGCACTTGGAAAATGCAGCGATCTCTTTAAAATTTCACTGTTACAGTAGTTTAGCTCAGATTGTTTTAAAACGTTTACAGTAAAGACTCGAAATAATTGACTTTACATTTCCCTTGTAGTCTACTAATGTAGAAAGGTCCTTCTACATTTTATACGAAATGAAAGTGACGTTCTTGTATTTGCATGGGTTGTTTCACAATGTCACGAAAACTAGGAAAATCGTTGCCTTGGAAACTTTGAGTGGAATAACCGGGAACAATAGTTCAAAGATTCGCTTAACACAACTCCCAGATTAATGGGACCATTAGTTCATGAAAAAGAGATCGTGTACTTTTGCGAGTTTTGCCGTCCGTTACTTGGTCCCGCGCGCTATGCAGTCTCATTCCTAATGTTATGGGTCTTGTCACTTCGTTCAGTTCAGTCTGGTTTAGTGCTGTTATCGTCTGACTTATATTTCGTTCAAACAGTACCGTGCCAGGCATTATCGGATTTCAAAGTGACAGCGAGTCAAGTAGTTACGACGTGTCAAGGCGTCGAAAATATTATAGGAATCCTCACCAGATGATGTCAATATGCACATCAGTGAAAATATGGTGATTTATACTGTTAATCTCCATAAGGAAATGTCGTATAATGACACATACATCCGCTAGAATTCAGCAGAAATGTAAGTCTATATGCTCCCAAGAGGTAAGAGGTCAGACTGTTTCAAACTCTTTAGAAAAAAAAAAAGAAACACTTCACGGAGTCGGATAAAATAATAATAAAACCTTAGTTTTTTATTGGCCACGTTGCTTTTCTTCTTCTCTTCCCGGTCTTGCCCTACTGTCACCTTCCATATCCACCTGTCCTAACATAGATAAATTAGTACATATTGGTTCTGATGAATGAAATTACGTTTGGCTTTTAGTAGCGGGAATATCTGAGGACAAGTTCGGCTCTCCGGATGCAGGTCTTTCGATTAGAAACCCGTTGGCGACCCACGCGTCGTGATGAGGATGAAATGATTATGAAGACAACACATATCCCAAACCCGTGCCAGCGGATTTAACCAATTATGGTTAAAATTCCAGACCATGCCGGGAATCGAACACGGGACCCCTGTGACCAAAGGCCAACACGCTAACCATTTATCCCACTCATCAACATTCCTAATACATTATATAGCACCCATACCACCAACTCCCGTCCTCCGCGAACAAGACGTGGACGAACTGGACGAATTACCGACAAACAATTAAGGAATTACTTCAACAATGTTCCCCGCACACTTCTCTACCAAAACTCCTCTTCATCATTAAAACAGGAGAACAAGCTATTATAGAACAAGCTATTATTACATCAGACAAACTTGACATACCTCGCCACCCACTATCCCACTGAAAGCCGTATCCGTCCTCTTAACTTCCGTAGTTTGTATGTACGAAACCGAGGAACGACAACATTACAACACAGACGAACATTACAACATACACGATCGTAAATAAAAGCAAACAAATATGACAATGGACAACCGCCTACTCTGAACTCTCCGACATGAATGACTCAAGAAATTTCTCGACTACCGCCTAAGACCAAAGAACATTACATTTCTGCCCAGTCCACATACCACCCGACCCATCCATAAGATAAAAATTAAACGCATTTGCCAACCACTATTCGACTATATTTTCCTCTTCCACAAATCCTCGGTATGATCACCCTGAAGGACCCACTACGCTTTAATACTGTAACCTGACCTACCATACTTAACAAACCTCCTTCCTGCACTTACATGATAGAGATTATTTCCACCCGTTAAACGCTCCAGTAACTTCCCTTGCAAATGTTAGCCATCGCCGACGAGGCACCGCTCCCGGTTATGACCACATAACAATATACTGCCACCTAAGGAAAGACTGTATGATCTTTATCCACATGTTTATACATAATACCATGCTTTACACCTGCGCTTATCCAGTACACGGGGATCACCCATACATTCCTGACCAAATTAACTTCCATCCGTTGGGCGAGAGGTACCGGAAAGGGGGTCTTCAAATGCACCTGAGGCACATGATGGGAGCGACTAGCTGCGCGGTTTGGGTGACGAAGCTGTGAGCTTACATTCGGGAGATAGTGGGTTCAAACCCCACTGTCGGCAGCCCTGAAGATGGTTTTCCATGGTTTCCCACTTTCACACCAGGCAAATGCCGGGCTAGTACCTTAAATAAGGCTACAGTAGATTTCTTCCCACTCCAAGCCTTTTACCATCCCATCGTCGCCATAAGACCTCTGTGTGTCGGTGCGACGTGAAGCAAATTGTAATGTATATATATTGAAATGTATTTGATACAAATAATTTGAAATTAGATTTTTTTCTATTTGCTTTACGTCGCACCGACACAGATATATCTTATGGCGACGATGGGATAGGAAAAGCCTAGGAAGTGGAAGGAAGTGGCCGTGGCCCCGGCATTTGCCTGGTGTGAAAATGGGAAACCACGGAAAACTATCTTCAGGGCTGCCGACAGTGGGGCTCGAACCCACTATCTCCCGATTACTGGGTACTGGCCGCACTTAAGCGACTGCAGCTATCGAGCTCGGTAATTAGATTATTATGATTGTTGTAATCTACATTCCTTATATAGCAGTGCTATTTTCGAAGAAGAAAATGCCCCGATTCTCTGCGAAATAAGGTATAAAGGGTGATGAATCTTCGTAGCGAGTTTTTACGACCGCATGCCCTTCTTAACGTCAACCTCATTAGAGGAGTTAATGAGTTGAAATGAATGACGTAATATATGGAAGTTCGAAGAAAGAAAATGATAAAATATTATAATCGCGAACTTCGTAGGTTAAAAAGGCATGAAACACAGAAGAACGTAAATTATCTTTAGCACAACTTTAATTTTGTTCACTTTTTCGTTCCAAACCAAATCAAACCCCATGGCGCTACAGCACTGACTGATTGTGGAGTACGATGTGACAGCTGTTCAGACATACAGATTACGAGGTGACGCATGGTCAGTGCGACAATTCCTCTCAGCTGTTATTCTTGGCTCTCATAGACCGAAGCCGCTATCTCACTGTCGCATAGCTCCTCAGTTGTTCCCACGAAGGCTGAGTGGACCTCAACCCAGCACTCTGATCCACGTAAAAGTTCCTGCGCTGACCGGAAATAGAACCCGGCGTCTCCGGGTAAGAGGCAAGCTCTCTACCACTAGACCGCGGGCCCGACAGTTTTTTCTTCCAGCTAAAATTAATTGAAAACCTCGACATTTTCTATACTGTCCCTTCAGTATTGCTACGCCACTGTTTACCAATCAAGTCGTACTAGTGTACAACCCAACTATTCCTCAAATTATACGCCGAGTTTCGAGAAACTCTGTCGAGCAGTTTTCCCATGATGTTGACACAAACAAATAAGCAAACTAACTAACTAAAACTTTTTTTTTGCTGATTGCTTTACGTCGCACCGATACAGATAGGTCTTATGGCGACGATGGGACAGGAAAGGGCTAGGAGTGGCAAGGAAGCAGCCGTGGCCTTAATTAAGGTACAGCCCCAGCATTTGCCTGGTGTGAAAATGGGAAACCACGGAAAACCATTTTCAGGTCTGCCGACAGTGGGGTTCGAACCTACTATCTCCCGAATACTAACTAAAACTACCGAGCGAATTGGCCCTGAGGTTTACGTTGCGTAGCTGTAAACTTGCATTCGGAGGATAGTGGGTTCGAATCCCACAGTCGGCAGCGCTGGAGATGGTTTCCCGTTGCTCTCCAATCTCACACGAGGCAAATGTGTCTGTACCTTATTTAAGACCACGCTAGCCCTTTCCCATCCTCGCATTGCCCAAAACCTTCAGTGTGTTAGTGCGACTTAACCACTAACAGAAAGCAAACAAACAAACAGATAAATAAATAAACAAACAAACAGATAGAATATGAATTGAACATATTTTCGACTTTTGTGTACCTCTACGTCTACCCCTCAGCCTTGTTTCCTGATACGGGGTCGGAGATAAGGTAAGATGAAATTATAGGACATATTTTTATGGCCAGATCCCCTTCCAACCTCACTTGAGGAGTTAATGAAGCTGAAATGAAGCATGATGAACGAAATAGGGTAAGAAATGGTAGGAATCGACTGTAGCCTATGAATAGGAACTGACCCGTCGTTTACCTGTTAGTGGAAATGGAAAACCACAGAAAACCATTCTCAGGACAGCCGACGGTGGAGTTCGAACCCACTTGTCTCCCCAATGCCGTGCTTTGCTCCGTAACCATAGCGCATTAACACGCTCGTCCACTCCACTCGATGAATTCTGTGTACTTAATCCGAGGCAAATATTTTATTTATATGGACAGCTATCGGAAGGACGTAAAGAAAATAACGTTATCCTTATTCTTATGGCCACCGAGCGAGTTGGCCGTGCGGTTAGGGGCGCGCAGCTGTGAGCTTGCATTCGAGAGATAGTGGGTTCGAACCGCATATTCCGCGGACCTGAAGATGGCTTTCCGTGGTTTCCCCATTTTCACACCAGGCAAATGCTGGGGCTGTACTTTAATTAAGGCCACAGCCGCTTCCTTCCCACTCCTAACCCTTTCCTATACCATCGTTGCCATAAGACCTATCTGCGTCGGTGCGACGTAAAGCAAATTGTAAAAAGAAAGTAAAATATTATTCTTGTAAAAACATCCGACATTTTTTCGAATATGTAAATTTGGAAAATAGATGGAATTTTCCATGAGGTCAAAATAAAATAATAAAACAAATAATAATAAATTATTTAATTATTGAAGTTAATTCGATCATTCTAGAATGGACTGCTAGAAATAAATTAAGGTAAAATGGGGTTAAATACAAATTAAAATTTATTATACAAGAAGTTTTTATTATTATTATTTGATTAACGGTAAAATAGCTGCCTTGATAACTTTTGTTGAGTCCCATGTTAGGTATGCATAAATTGCTTTAAACCCTGCTAATGACGTACTTAACGTTTCATTCCTCTTACAGTTAACTGAGTGTCGAACTTCCCCAGTCTGCCCACACAACACACTCTAAGTATGGGTTACACAAGTAGATAGGGTTCTTCGCAAGGCCTGGATTATAGAAATCAGAAAACATCTTCATCTCTTAATGTCATTAAATATTCCATAGCTAGAAGGTAGAGCAGGTAGACTTATTTCAATAAGAGAAAGCTGGAGGCTAAATGTTAAGGAATATATTAGTCCATAAGTACCACAACTTGTGACAGAATTGCTTAAACACGAGGAAAAACAAAATGTCTCGAACTATTCCATGGTTCAAATACACAATCCTTTTGGCACTAGTACGGTTGCGCGATCGAACCACTTCGTATCTTATAGATAACTCCTCCACTTGTTCTTACAGCTGTCATATAAGTGATTAAAGCAATGAATGCTATTACTGTATCCAGACCGAGAAGTTAGTTTGCTGCTGTTTTTTATTCTGGCTTCTTGCAGGGGCAAGAACATACTCGCACATCTCAGCTTTCAACACTTCATATCAAAATTGTCTAATAAACCGTGTAAGAAATAATTTGACGTGAAATACGGAACTATTCTAGTAGTATTCTGAAGTGACCGTGTAAAAACATGATGTTAAAGTATCACAGGATGGCCACTGAAAGTCATCATGGTTTATAATTGAAATACTCAGCCTAACAGCCAAAGTCTTGAGTATGGAGGATTTAAGATATGGTTTACTTGATAAAGTCGGTCTGAGTGGCTCAGACGGTGTAGAACTGGCTTTCTGACTTGGTATTTGAATGTGCTCAAACACACCGAACTCTTGTCGGTAGATTTTAAATACATACATCTACATTAGAGAATGTTACGCCTTTCAGCGGTCAGTCTTCAGGCCTCAGTGACTTTACTGAACTCCGCCTTAATCCTCTGCTTGTAACTAACATTTTGGCCTCGTTTAGTTCTATACCTCTTATCTTTAAAACATTAGGAACTGAGTCTAGACATCGTCAGCTTGATCTCCTTTTACTTCTCTTACCCTCCATGATCGAGTCCATTACTTTTCCTTGATAGATTAACCTCCTCCATTGACCGTACAAGACCCCACCACCGAATCCGCTTTATGCCTATAGCTTTATTAATCGAGTTCATTCCTAACCTAGCCTTCATCTCCTCATTCCGAGTAAACTCCTGCCATTGTTCCCACCTGTTTGTACCAACGATCAATCTCTCTACTTTCAGGACTGTTACTTCTAATTTACGAATATCCTGAGTCAACCCAGCTTTGACTGGGTCTGAAAACGGACAGGTATAACGATAGTTTCGTCAGAATACTGTTGATTGCAACTGCAAACTCACTGCATTAACTTCGCTGCACCTTGATTCTCTCGTTATACTACCATCCTAGAAGAATATACATCCTAAATACTTGATATATTATCTACCTGTTTCAGCATTGTATTCCCAACCTGACATTCAATTATCTTAGGTTTCGAACCTACTGACATCACTTTAGACTTGGAGATGCTAATCTTCATATCATACTCATTGCACCAATTTTCAGGTTCCTGGCTTTCAGCACGTTCTGTCATTAAGACAAATTCGTCGCTATAGGCGAAACTGCTTAATACATTTCCACCTAACTGAATCCCTCCCTGCCATTCTATACCTTTCAGTATATTATCCATGTAAACTATGAATAATAAAAGTGAAAAATTACGGACGTATCTAACTCCTGAAAGTACCTTCAACCAAGAAGTCAGTCTACCAACAATTTTTACTAAAGCCCAATTGTCTAAAATACTTTTTGATTGCTTTCAATAACCTACCCTTAATCACATAGTCCCCCAGTACGGCTAGCATGTTTACCCTCTGTACTCTGTGATATGCCTTCAGTAAATCTACGAAACATAAACACAACCGTTTATTCCTCCCGCAGCATGTTTCAATTACCGGTACCAAGCACAAACTAAAAATCTGATCCTAACAGCCCCTCTGTGGTCTGAAACCACACTGGTTTTCATCCAACTTCCTCCCAATCACTGATCGCACACTCCCATCCAAAATGCCAGTGAACACCTTGTCTGGTATACTGATCAATGAAGCACCTTGATACTTGTTGCAAGCCTTCCTATTCCATTGCATATAAATAGGTGCAATTATAACTTTTTCCCCCTCAGAACGTACCTTACTAACATTCCATGCTAATCTTATTCCCTATGAAGCTATTTCATCCCTGCCTTCCCACAATGTTTCCCCATTTCAAGTCTAATTTCATCTATTTCTGCTGGCTTATGAAAATTGTGTTTATTTACCATCCTATCCACTTCCTCAAGCGTAATTTCACCAACATCATTGTCTCGTTCCCCATGAGCTCGACTGTTCATGAAGTCACAAGAAGGATTTCCTTTTACGTGGAGAAGATCGCCAAAATATTCCTTCCGCCTGTCCAGTGATTCCCTGGGATCCATTATGATTTCACATTTACTCAAAACGCTATTAATTTCCTTTTTCGTCCCTTTCCAAGATTCCTTATTACTGTCCAGAAAGATTTCCCAGCCGCCTGACCTAGCCTTTCCAGGGTATTACTGAAATCTTCCCACTGCTTATTATTGGATTTAAAGAATATTTGTTTCACTCTGTTTCTTTCATTTACGTTCAATTACCTGTTTGCATCTTTCGTTGTTTGGAGCCATTTCTGATATGCCTTCCTTTTACTTTTACAAGTTGTCCTCACTTCATCATTCCACCAAGATGTTCGCTTTTTCCCACCTTTACACACAGTTGTTCCCAGGTATTCCTGGCTATTTCTACTACAGTGCCCTTGCAAGCAACTCATTCTCTATATCCTGAACGTGCTTATACTTTACTGTTGGGAACTTTTCACTAATCATATCCATATACTTCTGTCCAATTTTCTCGTCCTGGAGATTTTCTACCATTATTCGTCTGCAGACAGATTTCACTTTCTCTATCCTAGGCCTACAGATACTTAGTTCACAGCAGAACTGTATAATTAAAAAATCCTCGGAATACCTGCAGAATCCTAACAGATTTCCTCAATCCAGAGTCCATTATGATATGTCTATTTTGGACTTGGTGCCTTTACCCTCACATATGTAGCGGTGAATAGCCTTCCCATACTAGCACAGAAGTCCAGCAAACGCTTCCAATTCCTTTTATCTTCCATATCTTCCCTGAATTTACCAATCACCTTTTCGTATCTTTCAGTTCTACTTCCAATTCTCGCATCTAAATCGCCCATTAGTACAATCTTATCCTTACTGTTGACCCAGACTATGATGTCACTCAGTGCTTCATAAAACTTGTGAACTTCATCCTCATCTGTACCATCAAATTGTGAGTACACTGAGACAGTGTTCGTCCTTATTGTTCCCACAGCTAAATCTACCCACATCATTCGCTCATTCACGTGCCTAAATGAAACAATGTTACGTGCAATAGTATTCCTTATGAACATTCTTACCCAACATTCTGCCCTTCCATTTTTAACAACTATTAAGAATATGTTACAATATTCTATCTCTTCCTCGTTATCTCCCGTTAACCGAATAGCATTAGCTCCTAACACATCCATGCGCAACAGTCTTGCTTACCCAGTGATTCTACTTTCTTTCTCCCATAAGGCCCATTGACAGTAATTGCTCTCCATCCAGTTCCATTTCGTTCTCCAAGTTGTTTCCAATGAGTCCCTCGCCTGTCAAATAGAAGTGGGACTTCGTTACTCCCATAGCTCCGAGCTTACTAAAAACGTTTTGAGCGTGCTCGGTAAAAATTCTGTGAAGCAGGATGCTACCCTGTTTACACATAGTCCCAGTGAGAATATCTCTCTAACGGTTTAGGGACCAGCGGTGGATTGCATTCTCCTAGCTGCCTGAGCACAAAGAGGGCCAGGACTCAGAATATGTCCGAGATGCCCACTCCTATTTTATGGTAGCTGGTATCCTGACTCTCAAGACCACTTACTAAGCCGCTCAGCGTAACCCATGGTTCACTAACTAGATCGTATCTACAGTCATCCACACCAAGAACCGCAGTTGGTGTACCGACGGGACAATATTCTGGGAGTTCGGCGGCTCTGAAAACCATTAAAGGGTAGGAACAGGCTAAAATTGGGAGAGGAGTGTCCGTGACCTTAACTAAGGAACATCCCAGTATTTACCTGATCAGAAATTGAGAATCCACGGAAAATCATCTTCAAGTATGCCGACGGTGGGTATCAAACCCAGGGGTACTAACCAACGTAAGACAAGCAGGTATAAGTACCAACATAGTTGGGGATGTGTGGGACCTAGTAAATGCAGCAGGGGTGAAGTTTAACGAAGCGGAGATTGTTATCAGTGGAATACTGTGTAGTAGGGATACTGACTGGAAGGTGATTGGGGATTTAAATGAGACTATGGTGTTGGTATGTGGGAAACTGGGAGTGAGATTTCTAGATCCTAATGGGTGGGTAGGAGATAGGGATCTGCGCTCAGATAGACTTCGCTTAAACCGCAGTGGTACATACAAGTTAGGAAATTTGTTTAGGAGGGTTATAGGGAGGTACATTCAGGAAAACAGGGTAGCCGAGGGATCAGTGTTAAGGGAACAGGGAACAGGGAACTTGAAATCAAGTAAGGATGACACAAAAATGATAGTGCTGAACTGTAAAAGTATTGTAAAGAAAGGAATAGAATTAAGTAATTTAATAGATATATACTTACCAGCTGCCTGCTGTCATTTCTTGATGGATACAGTACTTTTGCATCCATCTCTTGGCACAGGCCAGACTAAAGTCGTGCTGCAATAGTACTTTCTGACTCAGTGAGGAAAGCAATGGCAAACGACCTCACTCCACATCTTGCCTAGTACGTCTCATTTTGGTGCTGCCATTGGTTTTTGGGGTTTCCTTATATACGCATAACCTTTTGTGGTGCTATTTGAGGATCCAACCAGCCTCTGGGCTGTTGAACTGACAGACACATACTTATCAGATAGTGTAATATGAGTTGAATCATAGCTGAGAAATGATATAATGGATGCAGACATTTTCTCACGGAACTGGAGGGTGTATCGTATAGATAGGATAGGAATGGTAGGAGAGGCAGTATTCATTCTGGTGAAAGAAGAATTTGTAAGCTACGAAGAAGTTAAAGATAACAAATACGAAATTCTAGGGGTAAGGCTCATCTCTAAAGATAATAGGCAACTTGATGTCTTTGGAGTGTACAGACCAGGAAAGGGTAGCGCAGATGCTGATTCAGAATTATTCGATAAGATAATCAGCCATGTGGGAAACGATAAGCAAAGGAACGTGATTGTAGCGGATGATCTCAATTTACCAAATGTCAATTGCGAAGGTAATGCGAACGACAGGAAGCATGACCAACAAATGGCAAATAAGTTAATATGGGAAGGGCAGCTGATTCAGAAAGTGATGCAACCAACTAGAGGGAAGAATATTCTGGATGTGGTGCTGGTAAAACCGGTGATCTCTTTAGAGAAACCGAAGTAATAGATGGTATTAGTGATCACGAAGCTGCTTTTGTGGCAGTTAAAAATAAATGTGAAAGAAAGGAAGATATTAAAATTAGGACTATTAGGCAGTACCATATGGCTGATAAAACAGGCACGAGGGAGTTTTTAATAAGTAACTATGATCGGTGGAAAACGGTAAATAAAAATGTACACAGACTACGGGATGGGTTTAAAGCAATTGTTGGGGAATTTGAAAATAGGTTTGTACCTTAAAAGGTGGTAAGGAATGGTAAAGTTCCACTATATTATAACAGAGAAGTAAAGAGACTAAGAAGGAGGTGCAGGTTGGAAAGAAATAGAGTTAGAAATGGCTGTGGAAGTAAGGAGAAATTGAAGGAACTTACTAGGAAATTGAATCTAGTAAAGAAGTGAGCTAAGGATAACATGATGGCAAGCATAATTGGCGGCCATAAAAATGTTAGTGAAAAATGGAAGAGTATGTATAGGTACTTTAAGGCAGAAACAGGTTCCAAGAAGGACATTCCAGGAATAATTAATGAACAAGGGGAGTGTGTATGCGAGGATCATCAAAAGGCTGAAATACTCAGTCAGCAGTATGTAAAGA